>NC_143017.1:59738281-59938281 GCF_055824585.1 Amblyomma mixtum | reverse complement strand
AAGGTAGCCTGAGCCTAACAAAAATCAAACATTTTAGCATGCTGCTCTTTATAAGGGCATGGTAGTGTACGTGTAGTTCACTCGTACCTTGCTCTTGCTGAGGAAATTTTATATTATTCAAAGTTGGCGTGCGTCAGAAGCCATTATTTGGGTGGAGAGGGTTTTAGTCGGTAACGATTTTTTGGCAAAGTACTGCAAACTTCTGCGATACATTTAATTTCACATGACATTCTTTGTTGTAGGTTAAACAAAACCTTACTTTGAACGCAAGCAAAAACAATATGAAGCACACACGGGGCAGCATCTCCCTGTGTACGCGCATGTACTTCGATCTGCAACTCACACAAAAAGGAAAGACGACAGTGGTCATCCCAACACAGCCTCGCACCGTGACTCACAGCCGAAGACTCCAATGTGAATGCCCTCTCCTTCTCTGGCGCCATTCACAGCACCGTACTGCTTCCTTCGTCCCCATCATGAACTTAAAGACGAAAGCCTACAGGCCCCTGTCACCCCTGACAGGGGACCTCCTGAAAGGGGCTGCGAAACATGGGAATTTTATCTTGAGAAAAATTTTATTGTAGATTGTCGCCTTTTATTATAAGCTATCAAATGCAACCACCTCTATCTAAATGTTTAATCTTTCCTCTAAAAAGCTACTCCTGTACGTGAACTGAATGAAGTAAAAAAAAAGTGGCGTCGGCTGAGTAGAAATGATTTTTTTTTTCGCCGAGCTTTCGCCAAGTTTCCTTACTTCACATCACTGTTTTTTTCAGGTTTTACTGTTTCACCCTATTTCTCCTGTCATCTTCTCTGAAAGCACCGTGCTTTCAAGATGCTTGTGCTCTTCTTATGCTCGGTCGAAGAGAGCTTGAGAGTCAAAACTGCTATGTCGTGGACCAGGTATGCGAGGAATTTGAGGAGATACGCAACACCCTCGATGCAAATCTCCACCACGTCGCGCTGTATGCAACCCTTTTACCCTCTCTCACAGATCTTTGCCACCCAATACGTCAAAATCCGCGCATTCTTCGTAGCTACACTTTATAGCATCAACCGTCTTCGGGCGTGTATCCTGAGGCATTGCATAATTTGTATTCATTTTTCTTTCCCCAGAACTTCACGGTATTCAGGTGTGTGAATAAAAAAAGGATCCTGGGTTCTTAGACACTTCTGAGACTCTTAATCCATTTATTTATTCTTCAAGAGGCTTTCGTGTTTCTTAATGCATAATCTTGTGAAAATAATGGTTCCGCTTACCTCGAAGCATGAGCGGTGGCTTAGTGTCCTATTATGGCAAGCGCTTTTGCTGTCCTTTTTCTTTTTAGAATGGTCGGATTTCGTGCATGTAGCTGCAATAAACTGACTCCCTTGCAACTGTTTTTTGAATTTGTTTTTAATTTTCATGCAGTGTACACAATTTTTACACGCATAGCATTTTCGTTTCTCAGAGGTCATGCTAGCATCCGGGAGAAGGAGAGTTGCATTTTTGTGTAACGCAGCCTACGGTCCATCTGCTCGCAATATTGCATCGTGAAAGATATGTCCTCAGCTGTTTTTACAGCACTCAGAAAACTATCTCTCTTTTTCCTGAAATTATGAAATGATAGCGCAGACAAGCTTCTTTTAGTCGGCTAGCTACGCTTTACAATTCGCGTGAGTTCTACTTCTCTTTATACTTCTTTATTGTCGTCATTCATCCGTGGAACTCAATTTCAGGAGTTGCTAGGAGCCGTATTAAGTAGGACAAGGCCGGACACAACAAAATTCATTCCAACAGCCCTGGCTTATTTTTATGCGGATAGCTGTAAACATGAAACCGCGAATTTCTTTTCCAGCATCGCATTCATCCGCTAGATGAAAGCCTTAAATCTGAATTTTTTTATGAAGTATTTATCTCGACGAGCGAAATTTCGTGCATCTAGTTTCATTTGGCGTCAGGCCAAGTCGCCCAAGCATGAACATAAAAAAAGATATTGTAGCCGTTTCGATGCTTTAAATTAGGTGCGTGAAATTGTGCGTTTTTCATATAGTTTGCTTGCACTGCTCCTTAAACGAGCGTGGGTAATAAGAAAGCACAAAGCAGAGCTCGCCATGCAGTCCAGCGCATCAAAGTGGTAAAGCGGCCGCAACTCGCTGCAGCATTAAAATCGCAGTAAAATGTCTTTGGTTGCGTTTGGGTTCGTAATTTGAGTGTAACGGCACAAAATTAAATTGAAAAAAAAAAATTCAGTAGCGAATTCTGGCGGCCTTGCTTTCTGGGTATCTCTGTTGACCAACCTTTAAAATGGGGTTGTTTTCGTGTGTAGCATCAAGTAATTCCCACCAAAATGCGCTCGGCTGCCTATCGCGGGAAGGAAACACGGTCCAAAATAGCAGGGCACGAAGTGCACTATAAATAACCCTGCGCTCCCATTGTCTCCTTTAAAAGTAACAGTGAGCGTCGTGAGAATCCTACAAAGCCTTCAAAATATCAAGAGGGGACAAAATTGACAACGAAAGGGTTTTCACTGCACGGGTCACTGAACCCCCTTTTCATCGCGGATCGATTCTCGCCAAGTCAACGACTATGAGAAAAAAAGAAATAAAAAGTGGTAATAAGCGCCAAAATACCAGCAGCCCGCGCAGTTTTTGCACACATCAACGCTTTCACGTCTTTTCAACCATTCTCAGCAAAATAAGTGGGATACACTTTTATAGGATATAAATTCATAACTAAAACTTTGGGTGTCATTTCAAAACGCTGCTGAGCTAAGTTTACTTGCCTTTTGAAAGGCTTGCTGAGACGGGGAAATTCTGAGCGCTAACGCAACTCACGCAATTCTGAGCGCTAACGCAATTCAAGGCAAGAAAGATGGGAGGAATACAACTGAACGATAACAAAGCATTTGATATTCAAAGACTGGACTACCGAAAGGGCAGTAAAAGCGCTATTATATGAGCTGGGACCGAAAATGAATTTTTTTTCTTCACTGAGCGCACCGAAAAACTGCGGAACGCTACGTAACGTAAGGGAAACGAAGATTTCTTGAAAGTGGGCCGAAACAGGTGCCAAGGATAATTTAGATTGCTAATAAAAACAAGGGAAATATCAAACTGTGGAGGTAAATTACCAAGAATATAGAAGAAAAAAGGGAATATTAACTAGTAAAAGGATGCCCAAGAACAAAAAAAAAAAAAACTTAACGTCCCCCATTGACAAAAGTTAAGCACATTAGATGTGACCATGCCTCTCTAACCGCAGTATTTGGGTTGTTTAATGGATAAAATTCAGACCGACAGTGCTTCTCTTTCTAGGCTTCTAGAAAAGTTTCAGAAGCGGAGCCCCTTTCTTGCGAAGAATTTTAAGCAGGGCACTTTATCTTGTACAACAGCTAAGTGGCTCATTTAAAATTACCCACTTAGCCCATGGATTACCTATTCGCTATGCTGCTCTGCGGAACTAATCTTATCACCTTTGTGATATGCGAATTAGCTATGATTTCCCTGGACACGAACTGTGGTACTCTATAGAAAATATCAAAGAGCGTACATGCTAGGAAGTTAGACTTTTGTGACCGCCCTTCACGGAAGCCCCAGTGAAGTTCCAGCAATACTTTGATTTGAGCTAGTTGGTTGTAGCATGACAGGTTTACGCAAAAGGTGTACTGGCGCTAAAAAACGAAGACAACACACACAACAGGACGTAAAAGAAGCCTATTACATTAAGCAGAGGGGCGATATCTGCATAAGCAAGCCATCTGTGTCATTGTCAGATGAAGAGATTAAGTTTTTTAGCGGGTCTTTGTCAGCGTTATAATCATTGCTTTGGTCCGTTTGGCACGTGCATCTTTGTTAAATCACCCCCTGTATCTCGTTTGTCTGTATCTTTTTGCATGCAGTGTGGTTTTAAGTGGTTTTTCTGTGAATAAACTCAGTTGGAAGTTGGCGCCAGTCCTGTCCTGTTGTGTGTGTTGTCTTCGTCTTTTAGCGCCAGTACGCCTTTTGCGTAAACATGCCCAGTGAAGTTGTTCTTGCAGTTGTAACCAAATTTGACGGTGTTTTCGTGATTTGCCTTTGTCGAAGACGTACTCGTATTAAGGAAACTGGGCGCGTAACAAGAAACTGTGGTCCAGCTTTTCGCCGCTTTCGATAATTTAAATCGGGACACATTTCGGGTTGCCGCCGCGGTGGCTCAGTGGTTATGGTGCTCGGCTGCTGACCCGAAACACGCGGGTTCGATCCCGGCCGCGGCGGCTAGAATTTATTTGGAGGAGAAATTCTGGAGGCCCGTGTACTGTGCGATGTCACTGCACGTTAAAGAACCCCAGGTGGTCGAAATTTCCGGAGCCCTCCACTACGGCGTATCTCATAGCCTCAGTCGCTTTGGGACGTTAAACCCCATAAACCAAACCAAACCAACTTTTCGGGTTAGATTTTCTTGAGCGCAGTGTTCATGATGTTCCAGAGAAACAAATTGTGTTCGGCACTATATCGAATCAATACGAGCATTTTTGACAGCTCCGCGCCTAAATGGCCGTCTATTATAAAAATTTCCACCAAGTATATTCAATCTCAATTCCAGGTCCCATCTCTCTCGCTGATGAATATTCGGCGTGCCCGACTAATTTGAATATCATGCTGGCAACAGCGCGAAAACAGGACGAACATACAGTACGCGACATCGGCGTTGACTCTAATAGTTTTTTCTTTTTCAATGAGATAGGAATATATACTGTCCCCCCATAATAAACAACACCAATCGATCCCAGGTGCTGTTTGTGTCGTCTTCGCATTGCTAATAACATCATCTTGAACATAAGCCCAACTTATCACACCTCTCAATTAAATGCACTCGAATATTGCGTACATATAGAAGCCATCTCCCTTCTGTTGAGGGCACTTCCAAGCCCTATCTTCTTTATTTTTCCTCTTGTTTTTCTACTATTAGTTGATTTATTGTGCGAGCAAAATCTTTTTTTTTTCAGGATTACGGTTCGCATTCTTTGTTTATCAAAACATGGTTGCATTTATAGTCCCCTTTCGCAGTCTCTCTTCATCGTTTCTCTTGGCTAAGACAGACTTGTGGAGTGGATAGCTCCTTCTGCCAATTGATTCAACTTAATCGTAATGAGCCCCTCCCCTCCCCCTCGCCTTCCCTTTCTCTTCGCCCTGGCGCCGCTGCTGAAAACCTCTGTTTATCCGCAAAATTGCAGTCTAAAGCTTTTATCTCTCGACATTGAAGAATTCAAACGCGTAAGTGGGAAAAAAGAAGGTGATAGGAAATCAACGCAGGAGCAGTGATTATGACGAATGGCGAAGAAAAGTTCAGAGAGCGCAATACGGAGAGCGCAGTAGGATTATAATTACGCAGTGCGCTGTCATTATGAAATGCGCAAAGGTCGTATAAGGTAAGGCAGCTAAACAGCACACCGCAAGCTCTCTCAGGAGGCGAAATGTTTGTTCACGCAACGCTAAAGCATGCAGGCCACTAATCGCGCAGATAGAGAGTACTGACTTAGATGTCAAAGTTAATCAATTAGGGCAGGTTAACGAACATCACAAAGTATGAGATGCAGCTAATCGAGCATGCCCTAGATAACGAAAATAGCCTAAAAGTGCTCGAAAGCAAACTAGGCATAGGCAAAAAGGAGATGTGCGCGCTAATAGACAACGAGGCAAATATCATAACCAACATCAATAAGATTGTTAAGATAGCCCATGAGTTATACACAGATTGAGACAGGAGCACAAGCAATCAGGGCGAAAGTGACCGCGGCAGCGGGCAAGAGGACTGACATAGTCCAGGTGAAGATCGAGGAAGTAAAGAGAGCCTTATAAGCACTACAAAGGAAGAAGGTAGCTGTCGAGGACCAGATAATTGCAGGTCCACTGAAGGATCGTGGGGAGGTCGTGCTCGAAAGATTGGCGACTCTTTATACGCAATGGCTCATGATATCTAGCGTACCAAGTTTCTTAAGAACACCTACACTCACTTTATGCCTAAGTAGAGGAAGGCCAAGGGCCTGAAAAATTACAGATCGATTAGCTTACGGTTGGATGCCTGCAAGGTATTGACTAAAGTAATCTTTGAAGGAATGACAGCAACATTTATTTTAATCATCCAAAGGACCTGGATGACTTTCCAAAAAGCATCTCGCCAACATACCACCATGACACCATTCTACAGGAGGTAGAGAAATGCACTGATAGATTATGAGAAAACATTTCCCTCACTCGACGCCTAATCAGTCATGCATGCATTACGAAACCCCGCTGTAGAAGAGGCATATATGTAAAAGAACTCGAAATACCTATAGCGGCTTCACCCCCGCCCTGTAGTCCTGTGCAGACTAAGCAATAAAATTAAAATCAGGAGCTGTGTCAGGCTGGGAGGCATGTTCTCCCCACTACTATTCGTTGCGTGTTTGAGGCAGGTAATCAGGTATTTCGAAGAGCTGGATACCGAAATTTATGAATTATACCTCAATAATCTAGATTCACTGAAGACGCTGTTGTACTAACTAACTCTGGAGACAGGTCGCAAATTATGGTCCAGGACATAGATGTGTCAAAGCCGGGTGGCCATGGCGCAGTCAAGCTGTCATAGGACAGTTTTCACTACGGGATTCCTTCCATCATGTACTGCGTAGTGGCACACTAAAGATGATTATTATTAGACAAGCAAAGCAGAACGGTCGGTTTAAACATTAATATTCAGAAAACTAAAGTAACGTCCAACAGTCGCGGAACGCTGTAGCAGTTTACGATAGGCAGCGAAGCTTTGGAAGCGGTAAGAAAATACATCAAGTTAGGCCAGGTAGCAACGGTAGATCTGGACCACGACAGTGAAATAACAAAGAAAAAAAAACAACAGAGAATGTTTATCGCACAGAACACCGGTCTCTAGAATTTCGCCTTCATCGAAATTCGACCGCCGTGGGTTCGATCCCTGCTGCGGTGGTCGAATGTCGATGGAGGCGAAATCTTAGAGGCCCGTGTTCTGTGCGATATCAGTGCACGTTAAAGTACCCCAGATGCTCGAAATTTCCGCAGCCCTTCACTACGGCGTCTCTTATAGCCTGAGTCGGTTTGGGACGTTAAATCCCACAAACCAAACCAAACTAAGCCAAACCAAACCAAACCAAACCGAACTGAACCGAACGGAACCGAGCCGAACCGTACCGTACCGTACCGTACCGTACCGTACCGTACCGTACCGTACCATACCATGCCATACCATGCCATACCATGCCATACCATACCATACCTTAGCGTACCGTACCGTACCGTCCCGTACCGTACCGTACCGTAGCGAGCCGATACGAACGAAACCGAACCTGAATGTTTACTGCATTTGAATCGGAGCGAAAGCACGGATTTGTGCTACCTAGAAGACGACGGACAGCAGGCAGTGCCGCGGGACGGAGCAGATGGAAGTTGATGAAGATGACGCTCGCCAAGCACAGCGCGAGAACCTAGGCTCAGCGAGAACCTAGTGGCCTCACTGAGTGGCCCTTATAGGAGATCTGTTCACGCAGCCGCGGGTTGGACTCCCAGTCATGGATATTGATTCAATTTCTTTTTCTCTTTTTCGTGGTTTTACCTCTAACTTAGCTGGAGGTGAAATTTACACGGTGCGCGATTCAAGCGAGAGGACCCGTAGTGAAGCTTTCGCTTCAATAAGAATGGCACGGAGTGTATTTTGAGGTCCCTTAAAATCATGAATGGCAGTTTACCAGTATCCATCAGGAGAAAATAAATGACAGGTGTAATTTATCGCCACTCACTTGTGAGGCGGTAACGTAAACGCTAACGAAAAGGGTTGAATATAAATTGAGGGCACCGCAACGAGCTATCGAAAGAAGAACGATGAACGTAACATTTCGACGCAAGAAGAGGGCACAGTGGGGCCACAGAACAAATGCGCGTTAATGACGTCCTACTAAAGAAATGGGTATGTGTAGGGAATTTAATTAGAAGGCAAAGTCACCGATGGCTCATAAGAGTAACGGATGGATTACAAGTGAGTGTAATCATAGCGAGACGCGGCAAAACGTCAGATCACAGGATGAGAACAGGAAGCTTGAGGGGGCGGGGGATAAGCTCAATGTCGAATGGTTGGTTTGACATTGCTTTTAGAAGTCGACAGCGTGAAGAATCATGGGGCGCAAAAACATAGGGGACTTGTGGTGGGTCTTCTTTTTAAGTCCCTGTGTTTTTTCGCGCTGTTCAATTCCAAAGCCAATTATGGGATTAGGTGCCGCAGTTGGCAAAAAATAGGGTTAACAGGAAAGATATTGGAGATATGTTTGTTGGGCAGTGGAAGTGGTTAGGCTAATAATGATGATCACGTCGACTGGCTATGAAACACCACAAAGATAAAAACTGAATGCATAAAATACAATAACCCGTTCCACCGTCCCTTGCACCTTCCAGGGAAGAATAGTAATGTGATATTAGATCAACGTTGCCCTTTGACGGTGGGTTGAAGCGCTAAGCTCCATTTCGACTCGGGCACTGCGGACACGAAAAATAAATGGGGCTGAATTGCCTCAGTGGTCTTGTTTACAAGGAATCGTAACCTGATGTCTACAGGAATTGGTCTTCCGTCTGTATGTAGGTCACCGCTTTCATAACCCAGCAGACAAATGTCCTCGTACGCGTCCACCGCCTTATCACGTTAATAGGGCGGGGTAGGGCTTCCGGGGGATGGCGCTTCATGCATTTCTTTTCTTTGTTAACCAATTCACTCTATTCGAGCTGATGTCAACAGCATCGATCTTATTTGGACGGGGAGTGGGGCGCAACCTCTGCGAGAAATTTATTACCCTCTGCTCACACTATCGAAACTATTGGTAAAAAATACGGATTTTCAAGAGAAATGAAAGTAGCGGAATGGGCTCGTTGTCATCGCGTCCAAGCTTGCCCCATCTTACACCAAAATCAGGCCACCCAATTTGTCTGACTGTGCGGAGATCCCAGGAGACGGGAGACACGAGAGAAGAACATAGAAGGATCTATAAATAGGAAAAGATTTCCCTTCACTGCCTAGCCGACTGACAACCCACCAATGACCCCGTTTAGCAGGGCTTTAAATCCGATCCGCAATAAAATCGTTCCCAGTGGCCTTCCTTGAAAGTACCTGGAACTAATCGTAGTCCATTTCGCGAACAAAGCACATCATGACAGCTGTGTGTTTTAAGCATTCTAATAGGTGACCAGACTTTTTATTGAATAGAAGGACAAAAAGTAAAATCTAACACGACTCTAACTTCCACAAAACTGATATTCTGAATCTCATCGCAAGCGAAGGCCAGAATCTACTTCAGAACAATAGGACGGTGGGAAACAGAGAAAACGCTTTAGAATACGCAAAAAAGCTGTCTTCCACAGCGAATAAAAAACTTATAAACTAGCCCGCTGCACGAACAAAATCAGCCATTTGCATCGTTTGCAGCCCGGAAGAAAACAAAGGCCTCCATGCGTTCTTTACTGCCGTCCATGACAGCAGCAGTAGCACCTCGCCACTTGCCCTTCCTCTACCGCCTCTTCTGTGTTCCTGCGCAGTATCGGCTCCAGTGTATAAAGGTGAGTGTACAAAGGAAAAGTGAAAACGAATACACACCAGTGAATAGAAATAAAAATAGCAAATACAAATAACGGGTATGGAAGGCGAAACAAAACTGGAAAGCAAGACGAACAATACAGTAAGTCGGGCTTATTTTTGACTGCCGGTCGCCTACCTTCGATTAAACATCCGTGGCTATCTCGTCCGACAAAAATGGCGTCACCAGCCTTTCCGCTGGCTTATTAAGATGCTTGCCGCACTCGGCTATTCATTGCCCTCTTTCCAGTACAGTGCCGGGAGCAGGGAATACAGAGGGGCAGGAGATTACTGAACGAGAGAAGGAGAGACAGAGGAGAGCCGGGTTAGGGGGGGGGGGGGGGGGGGGGGGGGGCATGCGCAGGCGCCAGCGGGGCTCTCTATGCTGCGCTGGTGGGAGAAATACTGGCTTCAAGGGCGCGAGCTTTATAGAAGAAAGTAGAGCCACAGCTACCGTGGGAAGATAGGCCGCCGGAAAACCGTCGGTATGATTTCGCAGCTGCAAATTGCTAATTGCTGACCTCCCTTATAGGCCTTCGACGCCTGAGGACGCGGTTGTACAGCTTTGCTCAATCCATATCAGTAAAGCTGATGAGGTGCTTTGGAATACATACCTGGCCAAATACCTTTTTTTCCTCCTCAGCCATCCCTGCTTCCTTAGCTCCCTATTTTTATCCGTCCCTTTTCTTCTTTTTCCGAGGAGTGTTTCGCTCCTTGTTTTCCCCTTCTTGGAAATTACTATATTTTTCTGCGGCGCTTTGGAATTTTCAATAAATGTCAGCGATTTTTGGGGCCCCGTTTCATTTATCTGCGTTCTCTTTGCCGTGCGCTCAGAATTCTGTATCCAAATTAGTTACTTTTTTCTCGACTTTTTTTCTTCTCGAGGTCAAAAAGACTGATAATATCGAAGCCTGCATGAACAGAGAAAGAATGCAAGCTTTTAACATTTTATTCTTTCGGACCGTCGTCTCAATTCGTTTCTCGTGTTTTATGACAAGTCCTTGTTTGGTCGGTCCTGAATTGAATCATTATGCGGTTCCAGTCGAGTCCTTACAGCCTTGAACAGGATGCCATGATCACTTAAACAGGATTTCGCGAAATTTCCGCTTCCATTCTTTACTCTTTGTAAGGAGGCGGAACACTACTTTACGTGAATCACCACCATGTAGTACTTCCCGCCACGGCTGGTAAATGATTTATAATTGATTTTCATCACGCATCTGTTCAGTTTTGCTCTCAACGACCCAGCGTGGGCTATAACATCATAGGTAAGTAAAGGTCAGGTGAGTTTAGTGTTTAGGTGAGTCAGTGTATTTAAACGACGTATCACCGATTATATCGCAATATTTTTCATGCCGCATGTGACCTATACTAACATTTGACGTGATAGTCATCACTCGGCTGTTGCAATCTAGGCGAAAAAGGCGACAGAAGAAATGCGATTACCAGTTATGTAATCATCGTAGCCGAATACCGCATGGTGATCGATGTATCGAACAGTCTTAGACATCATCACCTACTCCAAACTACGGAACCAGAATTACTATCTATAGTCCCTTAAACCTCTTCGATTACTCCATGATTTCATTTGGGTATACGTTGTCTATGACTGTGCGTGCGAGAGCGAGTGTAGGGGTTAGGGGGGGGGGGGGGGGGGGCGACAGCCCTACTTCAATATATACTCGCTTATATAGCCATTATTTTTCTTTTTTTTAGGCTCCTGAAGTTGGGCGGTCGATCTAGGGACGTATCAGCGAATATGCGAGCAAATACGGTGCTTGCCTTGGCGGCACAAATTCTAACGAACAATTCTGCGCTGAATATTCGTTTTACTAGCGTAACACGGTAGCTGGTCAATGCACGTGATTGATCTAGATTACTTGTTCGGCGTTTGCGCGGATAAGTGCATCCACCTACCAGATTTTATGTGCTGTACGTTCAGTTCGCGGTTTCCGCTGCGCATAATTTTGGAAAGAAATTTTCAGCTCATGGTGCTGACAAGGACAACACACGCATGTCTTCACATCCATGAAGAGCCCTCATTTCCTGTCAAGCTTAACTCTGTAAAATAGGTTCGTCATCAGAACAGTTACCGATGTTTTTCTTTCCCTTCTCCTTCGATCCTGAGGCATGATTGGAAATGAATTTTCTTTAAGAGGCATATAGTTTCTATATGTGCCCTGCAACTATGCCGCAGTGCAGGCTCAGGTTGGGGATTTTTTCTGCGTTTTCAGAAAGAATGCATATCAACCTTTGTCTCTAAAGAGGAAGGATATCCTCAACAACGAAAACCTGCAGGGCGGATGGCCGGCGGATATAAGGAATTTCCCAATGCATGAAATCGTGCCTACAGAAAAGAAAAATATATTTATTCTTTGTATATGTTCTCAACTTTCACGTGTATTTTTGCAAGTTTATGGCGATCAAAACACTACAAAAGAAAAATGATAAGCAGACACAGCCTGTGCCGTAAAAATGTTCTGCACCGAGAAATTTGGACGATTAAATAACTAAAAATCACAATCGCAAGAGTTCCTGCGCACTTTCAATGGTTACCTACGACCTCGAGTAATTTATGGATTTTCCGTTGCGAACACGTGATGAAGGTCTTTTGAAAAATTAGTACGGCGAGGTTGCAGCAGTGAGCTGATATAGTAGCGTTCATCACAGCGTATAATGACTCACGCATGTCCTCCATGGATTAAATATAATTTGAGAGACAGATGGTGTAGTGATCGTGTTCTAAAAAAAAATGCTCAAGAAACCTGAAACACGTCGGCATCATTTAATGTATGCCACGACAAGGCTAAGAAAAACACATCAGTTAGCAATTATAACCGGCTATTTATATTCCTGCATGTACTAATTCTCATGAGATGAAAACCGTATTAAACTGAAGGCATAATACGGAACAAAACCAGCTAAAAAACACAATGCACAACATAATACAAAGACTGCAAAGGGCACATCAAAAACCCAATATTGGCCTGAGTTGCTGGGTCCTTTGTTGGAATCCGGGACACCGTCAGTACCTTCTGTGGTATCGCAGCACTCTTTGCCGTGCAAAGGAGACATCACAAAGAAGCCGCACTCTTTAGTAAGCAGTCTAGCGTGTTTCCCATTCGTCCTCTGGAGAACAGCCTAATCGTTTCTTGTGCCTACTACATATCCAAGCCGCCGCGGTGGCTCAGCGGTTATGGTGCTCGGCTGCTGGCCCGAAAGACGCGGGTTCGATCCCGGCCGCGGCGGCTAGAATTTCTTTGGAGGAGAAATTCTAGAGGCCTGTGTACTGCGCGATGTCAGTGCACGTTAAAGAACCCCAGGTGGTCGAAATTTCCGGAGCCCTCCTCTACGGCGTCTCTCATAGCCTTAGTCGCTTTGGGACGTTAAACCCCATAAACCAACCAAACCAACCACTACATATCCAGAGCACAACATGCAAGCCGATTACGTATTCCCAACTCTCGCAACTCTCGCATACATAGAGCGCTATGCTCACATTCAGGATACAAAAAAGTGCTTGATCTTGCGATTCCTGAATTGTACTCTCGTCTTTCAACACAGATCTTTCAGGCTGGCCGATAGCGCGTCTGCCACTTTATATTCGCCGTCATAGCTGTTCTCAGACACAGGCAGCACGTCGTTCTCCTGCTGCGTTCTTCTTTGTTGTATTTTTTTTTGGTCCACTCAATTTTTTGTTCCGCTTCTGCCATTTGGGGCAAAACTGAATGAGAAAAAAAACCTTGAGACGTCGACAGAAATGAGCTCTCGCTGCCCATACAACTGACAGTGCTGACTGATGCGCCTTTTTATCAGCCAGCGGCAGCCAAGCGTGAAGAAATGATTAATAAAGATCGACAAACTCCCGTCCTGCCTTGTTTCAGGAGAACGCCATTATTAACAGTGTCGAGGAAATGATGACAAAAGAGGCATGAATCTTGACAGCAACTTTCTTATGAGTTGAGAACATGCAAAGTGCACAGTGAAGACTTTCGGGAAATTTTATAGTGGAATTAGCTCCTCTTGTATTTCTTGAGATGCCCTTCGACCTATGCGACATTAATTCGGTCGGCTGACGCTGTAGCTCAAAAGTAAAGTTGGGAAAGAAAAAGCTGAGAAAACAGCTCATTTGCGAGCGAAAAATGGTGACAGATTATAAACTCGATTAGAAGCAGACTTCTTCACGTCAGCGTTCTCCGTGGCTTATTAATCGTGGTTAACACGCGAAGCTTCGGAATTGTTTCTGGCTGTCGTCTGTCCTGTTACTTATCGAGAGTGAGAAATATGATAGCAATAGACCCCATTGTTGAAAAAAAACGTCGAGGCCCCATTATTTGAAAATATCGCGTAGTAAACAGGAGGAACGGAAAGAATTTTCAGCTAGGGTGAGGCTGCCATATACACTGAAACATATAGGTTTGTCTTGAAAAAAACTTTCGCTAATTTTGGTTAGACGCCGAAGCACTCATATTAAATGAGATCTTAACCAAATAATGCTTATTAGTTTCATAAGTAATACAGCGTACGAAGTATATAGGTGAGGGTCCCAAGGTTAACGAATTGTTCCGGCAACCTTAGTTGACCATTGAAATAGCAAGAATCATAGCACGAAAATAAGCAGATTGATTACGACGTATTACCAGAAGGAAGACATCATAAAACGAAAGTGGGAACCTAGTCCAACTTCACAATGACAGTAGTACTAAACTTAATAAAAGAAAAAAATATAAAACAGGAATTTTGCCTTAGCAAGGCCACTAGCGTATATTTTTTGAAAAAAAAATATGAATTGATTTTCTGACGACATTTAGTTTGTTTAATATTCAGAATTTTTTTTCAGAAACCATCCTGTACCAGTATGACAACGGCAATGGTTTCATGAAACGGGCGCAAAGACCTGAGGCACAAAAATCATTCGTCTCTCAGTTAATTCCTTTCTTTATAGCAATAGGTTTACCTGTCTTTGTAGTACAATTAGTCAAAATAAAAATGAACAATCCTTGTTCATTTCTTCTTTTGTATTGAAAATATCCAGAGGCGGCTTTCGGGCTATTCAGATGTGCACTTACGTAAAGTTGTGCGCCAAACCCCCTCTCTTTCGGTAGCCATCCCCGCCACACGCCAGAGCTCCCAGCGTGTGAATTGTGTTAAAAGTCATTCTGGTGCCAGTGCTGCGCACGTGCGATCCGATTTATCGAAGTCTGGATGGCTGCATTGCTTCGTGACACATCTTCTGCCCCCGCTAACTCCTCGTACCGCTTTGCCTCATTCGGACAGGAATCATCGCATGCGCCGCGGCCTGACAAGGCAGAGCGGATTTACGTCGCATATTCGTCACAGAGGCAGCAAAAACTTTAATACCACGTGGCGTCAGCTGACAGAGTGTCAGCAACGCGTCCAGGGAAGGCGCAGACCAGAAGCTTCCTTTAGGAAAACTCTCGCGAGGCCGGCGGTTGCTTATTGATGCTGGCGGTGCGTGCCCATTGCGTACGCGGCGCCTGATTTGGGCTCTACTTTAGCCCCTGCGGCGGTGTCTTTCATCCTGCCCTCGCTTCCTCCTCTTCATGTCAACATTTCTTTCCGACCAAAGCATTTACAACGAATTGCCATAGGACTTCATTGTTCTAACAGGTTGTTCCTTCTTCATTCCTTCACATTTTACATCTTGCTGCCTGAGCAGTGACACCTACGCACTGTGATGGCGATTGAACTGATAGTTGGCGAAGCAACGTTCTATGCCTCGTGAACAATGACAGGAACGCGGTCCCATTTTGGTTGTGTTCAATCGACCACCGAATTCGCTTGGAAGCCGACTTAGGCTCTGGGTCTCGCGTTCGCTAACGATGGGAACGTTCGCGCCAGTATAAAATGAATGCCACACGTGAGCGTGTAAAGCGTGTCTGGTAGAAGCTATGCAAAGTAAGAGATTTCTCGCAGGCGCGCCTTCCGAGCACGTGTTGGCCACCACTGCTTCTGTATCTTGGACATAGATATATGACAGTGCTGTGGTATTCTGAAGCTCATCTTAGAGATGTCATTCCGGAGGTTGATGTGTGGAAGGGCTTTCAGAGGTTCTGTCGTCTTGTGAGTGGTGCAGCGAGTAAAACATATGTGCCTCGGGGGTCGATGTTCCGCGGAGACATCTACTCCTTAAATGGATGCATTGAAAGTAAGCCCTCTGGGACATGAGTAATGCGACTCGTATTTGCGCACGTGCGCCGTTAATAAAATCATGTTTTCTCGCCATGTGGCAAGCTTTGAGAACGCGCAAGGCTAGCGTTCGTACATAAGCATTACAAGAGAAAATTTGCGCGGGGAAGTGTCCCAACGAAACAGGCTAGTCTTTTTTCCGAGGCGAAGAAAAAGGAGGGCAAACTATGGAACGATGTATTGCTACAGGCAAGGATAGGTCATGTCACCATGTTTGACACAGATGGGTACAGACCGGACAAGAAGCGTCTTGGAGGCTTCCTTTCGAAATATCCTTTCGAAGATGAAGCCAATATACCATCTCATACGATAAAGCACAAGCATAATAACACGTCGTTTCATAAACACGCCTCTTCCTCATTATATAATTTCAAAACACCCTCTGAGAAACTCAAACCACTACCGATTTTCAAATGAAAATATTTTTTACTCTCAAGGGGTCGTGCAAATTGCACCAAACTAACTTTTGGTTAGAGCTTTTAAAGAATCACCCAATGTTATCGCATTTTGTAATTTTTGGTGTTGGCGACAGTTCTTTTTTATCCTCAGAATTTCCTCTTTCACTGTGTGTTTGCATTTCAAGTCGGATTTCTACTTTCCTTAACAACTGAACATTGTTTATTTGACATGATTGGTTTTTACTGTGATTTATATGTATTTACATGTGTGCTTCTTTATCTGCATACTGTTTGTCTTTGTTATCGTTTAAATCAATTTTGCATACTTCTTATAATGACGAACGAATGATTTGCTTGAGCATTTTGTAATTAGTTTCTTGTTGTCCACCTTTCTTTATTTGTTTCCCTTACATACTGATTTTATGAGGATCCAATACTGTATATACTTTGGGACTTCTTGGTGTATATAACTTAACCATGTTTTGTAAACTACCATCACAAATAATAAACTTTCAACTTCAACTGCAATTTCACCTTGAAGACAAAGTAAAAAATGGGGAAGGCGAAATCAGCATCCGCCTGCAATGGTTGATCTGTGGGCTCTTGCTTTACACGCATATTTCTAGAGCACTCCTAATCGAAATACGCATGGTTAAAATGAATGCAAGAAAAGATCATCCATCAACAGAAAGCTCTTGTTCTTGGACAGTGATGCGTCTGCACCGATTAAAGAACTATTTATCAATGAAACCTTAAGCTCCCCCTCGGATTCCCTCTGAAACGAAGCGATGGTTAGCGCTTGTTTTTTGTTCTCAGGACCATTTATCTATACGTGCAATCTCTAATCTCAGCATGATGCTGTGCTCAACTTCTTTCTGATCACCTAACTCATTCAGTGCCCAATGAAAACAGGTTTATATAAAAACATTGATGAAGAGAGCCTAGCATGCGTAGAAAGACGACTATCCAAAAGCAGAAAATAAAAGCTCTGTTCGCTCTTGCTATTTTTTTTTTGCATGATTAACAGCTGAAACACTTAGACTTAGACCGTGCGAAAGGCTTAGTCGGTTGATTTCAGGAAACTTCTTTGTTTTCTGCCAATAGCTTTCAAACCGTTCTTATAGTAGTTGAGGTGGAAGAGAACGAGCATATGATATGGCTCATACCTTGCTCCTCTATTTTTGACATTGCATACGGGCCAGTCAGCGCTCTTATCCGAGAGCAGATATTGAGTTGGTTGAATGCATGAGCTTGATTTCTTGGGAGGCAGTGTGTAAAAGTCAGGAAAGCCACGCATTCCCTGAATTTCCGCGCCTTAAGAAATGCCTCGGAATTTTTTTTCTGGAATTCAGTGTACAGCTTTTTACTAGAGTAACACATTGCAAAGCGATGTTCTCATTAATTCACTCGTCACAGAAGATGTTGAAAGATTTATAGGATGAAGTTGCTGCATTTGGCACTAGTTTGTATTTATCTCAATATTTTCGTTTTGGACAGCTGGTCACTCTGCAGCCACGAAAATGTTTGTTCTGCGAAAGCAGACTTTAGACGGGTTTCAACTTTTAGCGCCGTTACATTGCCGCTTAGTTCATCAATGACGCTGCAGTGCAGGTTAGTAACTTCCATATTCTGCTTCCTTCTTTCACGCTCGTGCAGTGACTGCATCTTCGTCGTAGAATGAATCGATATTAATCTCGCGCATTGCAACGTATTGTGAGCTATAGACTCGTAACCTTTCTTCCGTTTCCCCCATCATCGCGTACGCGCAATGTGTCTAGAGAATGGAACGCCCCTTGGTACTATAAAAGTGAAACAAAAAATAATATTGACGCGAAGCAAACGGCCGCAAGTAACTGCCGAACCATAGATAGTATGGGCCGATTAAAGACTAATTGTTAAATTTATTGCAAAATCAGCAAAAGTTGACCTTTGTGCTTGGTTATTAGAACTGGAATCACAATGCTTAGCAGGTTTACTAGCAGGGCCTTATGTTATGGAAAGGAAATCAGCCGTAACGCGAGAAAAGGAAAAATTCTTCTGAACTGTTTTAACCGTGGCCCTATGCAGCTTCATGCCCTTATTTAGTAAAGTAGTTCAGTAAATCTTAGCTGCACAATTAAAGACATACTCAGGCAGAGGAAGAAAGAGTAGGGCTGGCGAACATTTGGGTCATGTCGTGAAATCTGATTTTGGCGCATTCGTATGACTATGGAAACTGTGAAACGAGTACAATGTGTAGCCTCTCTGTATTACTGCCCGTGGTCGGGAATTTCTCCGCATTGCTGCGTCCAAAATTAAAATTTACGTGAACAATAACATGAAACGACCAACTAATATAAATATTCTTTTAAATTTATTAACAAAAATATTAGCAAGGTCACCTCGTGCAAGGCGCGTTGGTTCACTCTATTTGCAGTGGGCCGCCGCGGTGGCTCAGTGGTTATGGTGCTCGGCTGCTGACCCAAAAGACGCGGGTTCGATCCCGGCCGCGGCGGCTAGAATTTATTTGGAGGAGAAATTCTAGAGGCCCGTGTACTGTGCGTTGTCAGAGCACGTTAAAGAACCCCAGGTGGTCGAAATTTCCGGAGCCCTTCAGTACGGCGTCTCTGATAGCCTCAGTCGCTTTGGGACGTTAAACCCCATTAACCCATAAACCCAACTCTATTTGCAGTGGAAATTTAGAGAACAATCTTCAGTCAGTAATATTGTTACGCCCAGGGTTTATTGAGACCGGGACGGAGGACTGAAAGCAGCTGGGTCCGCTTGCTGAGCACGAGACACCACCAACCTCGTTCTCCTCATCTTCGGCTTAGTCAGCAGCGCCGATCATGTAGAATAGGAATAGAATAGGTAGAATAGGCCTTTTCATGGGCGTCACAATATTATAAAAAAATTACGTGAAACTTACTGAACATTTCTTAACATTTCTCCGCACACAACAACGCACCTAGCATGTTATAAAAACACTCTTTGTTGAGAGTTGACAAATTTTAAGCACCCCAGTCTAAAGTGCATTCAGTCATCATTGCCTCAGCAACACGCAGCATTGTACACACAAATGGTCTCCAAAGTGCAGGGCTATGTACAAATTTCGTATATTCAGCCTGTCTACCGCTTGTTTCCCTTTATTGATTTTCTTCAGAGACATCAAATTCTGTCGGTCCCAGCCAGCACGCGTCTAAGCATCCGTCCCAGAAAGCCTTAGCCAGCGGAGAGAACACGAGATCATAGGATTACAAGGGTGAACGGAATGCAAAAAAAACGAAAATAAACCCAACTAAGTCAACTCTCAGGACAAAAGTATGTCTGGCATCTCGTCTCCAGTTCTCCTCCCAAGTGACAAACCAAAAGCAGGAAGGTGGAGTCGAAAGGAAGCGATCGCAAGGAGACTGAAAAGAAAAGAAAACAAAAGGGAAATGTGCAAGCGTCTCCCGCACCGGGCCGCACCCGTCGCCATCTGTTACGCAGAATCGAATAGGAATGTGTCGCCTGAATACGGATCGATTCTGCAACAGCGCGGCGATGCAGACGCCTTGGAGAGCGGCTCCGCATTCACCACACTCTACCCTTCGCTTGGTCCGTTGTTATTCCGCGGGACAGGAACAAACGGGACTAGAGGACGACCAGATGGCTGAACAGGTCGCGTCGATCCGATCAGAAGCAAGCGCTGGAATTCCGACTGGGCAATCAAACCTATCCGAGCAGCGGTTGATCTGCTGCCGTCTTCCTTCTTTCAGCAATGCGTTGCGCTGCCGTTGCCCCTGTCGTTCTCATTCACCCGCGTAAATGGCAAAATGGGTCGAAGAAACCGGGTACGGAATCGGTGAGAGCAATTTCGGGGCACCTAGAAAGAGGACAGACAGGAGAAAACGAACCCGTTTTACGTAAATGGCTAAGCGCGATGCCGAGAAGAATTCAGTACCCGCCGGATAGGTACCTTACAATTCGCCAGGGTGCCTCTTCCGGAATTCGGACGCTCCGCATTCACGACTGAATTCTCGTCTACTGAAAAAGCCACTGTTCCTTGCCTGCCAGTCTCTGTTAGTGCCTTTGAAGGCTAAAGTTGTACTACATATGCTTTCAGAACAAAGTAAGGAAGCCTAGGAGAACACGTGATAAAAAAAGGTAAATTCTCTTTGAATATCAAAAACCAATGCAGGCGAAGGAATAAGATTAGGAGGTACTGAGGCCGGAAACATCTTGATCACAGCATATTGTTAAGCCATTTTACGTGTATTTGAGATGCATACGAACTCCAATTATGTTGAATAAAAGCGATATGTCATTTATATAGCCCCAAAGATATTAAGCAGTGTCTCGCGACGATTTCATTGCTCAGGAATGCACCGCGTATTAAAGATCGAGAACTTGGTTCCACCACGACCACGCCTTTCAGGCTGATGTACATAAAAAAAAAAAGTCCGGTGAATAAACTCAGTTAATAGGAAGCTCTGCGTCTCCGTTTCGCTGCGTATTTCATGAGCTCCTTCAGGGCTGCCTAGTTCATTAAAAAAAAACAGTTAATCAGAAATAAATTTCAAACCCACTTTTGCTACACCTCGCCACTCGTTGAACCGCTAATGGAATGTGAAAATCATTTTCCTCCCAAATGGTGGGAGGGTAAGAGGCGGCTCACTGATACTCACCAGGCTCTATTTCTAGGTTCACTGTTTCCTTGACAAAGCAAGAATGAGCTCAGGTGAAGTATTTCTCTGCTTTTTGTGCGTTCAATTATTTCACCCATTTTTCTTCAATAACGCCGCAGCTTCCGTTACTCTTCCTACGGTACACTTGTTTCCCGCTGGACACTGTTTGCGGTGGCTCCTGTTACCGAGTGCAAGCGCTGAAAGTCGTGAGCGCCCAGGTGTACGAAGTGTGTTGTGTTTCTGTAGTGTGTTGCGTTCTTTCCTCATTCTTTTCTGCAGGGAAGATACAGCAGAGAGAGGGTGAATAAATATTAGGCCGAGCTGTGGCAGTTCCCTTTCGAGAGAAGCAACTTACCGATCAATCCCGTTCCTTCAGGTTCGCGGCAGAGTTTGCTGAATGTATATGATGCAGGGGGTGCTCCACTTTACCTGCACGGCGTTGGAAAGGGATCTTTAGAAACCCGTGCCTGCTTCCGAGACAAGCAATTGGCTGAAAAAAAAGCAATTGTTTTGTTGTCCAGAGGTGTCCACCTATGCTTCAAATATTGGCAGTCGTAGCAAAGAGTTCTTTACTTTTTGCAACAGGGGCCTCAGCTTGAAAAATTATTCGAACAGCCTCCTTGCAAAGTTAAGGGACCTTTCTTAACAAGTCAGAAAACAAAGCTTCATAGGCGAGGCTCCCCGCCACTTCGTTGCCCATGAAACTTCTGTACGGAGGTATGAAGAATGAGAAATGTAGTGTGCAGTTTCTGCACCAAATGTAGAGAATTAAGTCTCCCTCTTGGATCCGCGCGAACCAGTTGGTGGTGCAGTGCTGTACAACCAAGAAGCGTGTGGTAAGCAATATGGGGTTCATTAAAGGTATTATGGCATCCTTCTGATCTTCGGAAATTGTGGCTGCGTAATTGGGACCCATTTAGTGATACAGTGTGTTTGCGAAAAAAATACGGACACATCTCGAAAGGTTCCCTTGAGTAGCCTTACGACCCTTGAATTCGGTGGACTGTTGGAAAAACTGTGATGAGTATTATGCACCACTTTCAAACATATGCTTGTGCCGGCGCGGACGCCTATTACTCGCCTTCTAACAAATGCAAATAGTTTCCGTACTCCGAGAAAGGCTACGTGCAGTGGCGCAGCCTTAAGTTTTTCCGGTCTGACAGACAAAGTGGAAAAGATTGTTAGATATTAGAGAAGCCGAGAAGCTGATCGTGTTAACTCAAATTCACTTTCAGCCCAAATGGGGGCATGGTATGTGTAGAGTTCGTAGTAAACCCATCAAGGTTTGTCTGGCGAAGCCTCGCGGTCTCTACTAACAGCAAGGCCACTGCGCAGCTTCTCTGTGCTGCAGATGGCAAGTGGCCGGGGAATGCCTTTGTCGTAAGCAGAGGGCGTTAGTATTGCCAAATAGCCAAACGGATGCGATAAGCATCTCGTGACAAAATGATGGTTCTCAAAGGACCAATCTTTCAGAGTAAAAAGCGAAAAAAATGCGCACTTTTTAATTATTAGTATCTCTGAAATGTGACTACACGCGTTCCGATGGCTACCTTTCTTCGGCGTGATTCGATTTTGTGCAATTTTACAAACGGTTCTTCACGGTATCTCAGAGTGTCTGTTCATCCCCGTACTAACTCGTGTTAGCAATTTTACGCAACGATAATTAACGTAACATAACGGCGATAAGTGAACAAGAAGCCTTTTCATGCGTGACCATGATATTGTTTGCACAGTT
Organism: Amblyomma mixtum; assembly: GCF_055824585.1. Lineage (NCBI taxonomy): Eukaryota > Metazoa > Arthropoda > Arachnida > Ixodida > Ixodidae > Amblyomma > Amblyomma mixtum. The sequence continues at coordinate 59,915,706 of NC_143017.1, read as the reverse complement.
TAACAGCAGAGGCCCTCCCCTGCTCTCCTGATTTTTTATACCACTTCTCTTAGGAAAATCTATGTGCGGTCTAAGTAAGTGCTATAGAGACGAAATAGAGGACTAATTACCGAGCTTCTTCATGCGATCCCGCTTTGGGTCAACACAACACATGAGTCCTTTCGACGGCCATTGTTCTCCAATGTTCTCACTACAGTTTAACAGAAATCGTTAATACTCCTTTAGACCACCTCGGACATGAAAAGAGGCCTCCGTGACTGATCCAGCAATCAGGAACGGGACCCGTGTTTCCTCGTAACTGAGCAGCAGTGACAGCGTCACCTCAAGCGTGCCGACATTGAATTGCACAGCTCCGTTTCAGGAAGCGCGGTAGGCTCCCTGAAAGCTATGGCTATGCACAATTATGTAAATTTAAGAGATCCGCCCCCTGCTGCTTTGCCCATAATTGGGTTGAGTCGAGATGCAGGAAACCCGCGCCCTCTTGATTTAATTCAGGCTTTCCAGGAGGACACGGGGAGAACAAAAGGAGCATTCCCGCCGGCTAAATGAGGTCTCTAAATTTGAATGCATACAGCGGCTTTGAAAGAACATCTTTATACGCAGAACTCCTAGTGGTCCCTTGCTCGAAGGACAGAATTGTAAATTTGCTCTTCTGTCCAGGTAAAAACAGCTCAACGCGAGATGTCTGGACTGCAGCGCTTATTTTAGTTCTTAGGAAACAAACACTTCATGCGCTCAGTAATGTTGTTGCGTACTGGGTGTAGTTTCCCATAGCAGTGAGTCGCGAGCGATCATATTTCATGATTGCGGCTACTCTCGACGACAGATGGTCCGCAAATTTTCGCATTTCGCGTCCACGGAAATGCCGTCGTTGCAGCAGGGATTTCAATATTGTCCTCAGCAGCCGAATACGAAAGCCACCGATCCATATCAGCTCTTTGCGTAAATAGTGAACAACTGCTGCTGGAAACTAACGCGGACAAACAAGTTCTCTTCCCAATCAATGCTGAAAAAAAATTAGTGCTCGATTTCGGATGCAAAAACTGAAATGTGGGTTACCTGCTTTCAACACCTCTTGGGCTGCACAAGTTTTGATTTTCTCTCGAAAGTCTTGCCCATGGTGAAGCGATTCTAAGAATACAATTAGCTGGATGTCAGAAAAGTAAAGATAGAGCAAATGCTTTTTTGAGCTGGCGCCCCAGCCAAACTCTACGGTACGTTTGGACGAACGGGAAACAGTCGCCGTAGTAAAGGGCTCCAGGTACATTTCGTCCACCCTGTGTTCTTTAAAATGCTGGCATTCTACAGGTCAGCGGGGATATACGAGATGTGGAAGACTCCTTTCGAGGAGAATAGCCGTATTTTTCGCGTATGCCTCTCTCCCCCTCCCCCACTCCTCAGCAGCATGAAGAACCCCAGTACGCACGTGTGCACACTTTATTCAGGTGCGAATTAGAACATTTTCCAGCAAATCTGGAGAACAAGGAGATCCATTCGAGGCACCTATCACAGAACTTGTGTGCCCGAGGCTGCGAGCGCATTCGTTTTGCTGTTAGCAACTTTGTTTTTGCAAGCTTACGTTGCACCGCCGACGTGTTGAATCCACACCTAAACACGCCAGCCGGCAGGAGCAGGGAGCAGGCGGCAAACACTCGCGTGCTTGCGTTCCTCTTGCGCTAAGGCGACACTAGTGGGGGACGAAGAAAATTTTCTAAAAAGGCCGGACCAGTAACTGCGGGGGGTGCTGCTTCCGCCGTCTGACCGGGAGGGAGCAATGTGTTCGATGGCGAAATGAGTGAATTTTGTAATATTTGCTGCGGAGAAAGCATGCCTTGTTTTGTGTGGGTCCTCTTAGAACAGACTGCGCGCGAAATGTTGCACCGGTAGTTAGATCAGGGACAGCAGTGTCCGTTTGAGAGCGGCATGGTTGAAAGACTAGCTGTTAGTCACAAGCAGCGTCCGCCTAGATGGTCCGATACGCCTGTGTATAAGATATATTCGCTATCTTGTTATAGGTTCCGAGTTTTATAAACAAGTTAGTGAAGACAGCCTTATCAGGGAATGAAATTTCAGCAGACAGGACTTCTCGCATTCGAAAAGCAGCAGCGCTCGAATGGCATCATAGGTGGCATAAGAGTGTTCTCGCACAGCCTCCGCCCTCACCCGGTCGATAACTTTCCGACGTAGCACTCGTGGTAATACAGGACTTACTACGTCCTTTACTAGGGACGAGAGTATCGCTGGCGATCACTCTCAAGGTTCGGTTACACTACACATAACTATCCCCGAAAGCAGCTGACTGGACAGCCGTTGCCGTAGCCCAGTTGGTAGATCACCGAAAAACTACAAATAAAAAGACGTTCCCTATGCCCCTTAGTTTCGGTGGCTCTTGGCTTCCGTCATGTATGCCATAACGAGCACCTCTTCTTCGCTGATTTGTCTGCTTGTGAACTTTTAGTAATATGAACATTAGTTTAAGGTTTCAGTATTACTTAATAGTAATATTAACGATATGAATGCGCATGCTTTAATAAATAAACAGCAACATGGTTTTCGCATCGGGTTCCCCTGTGTAACGCTGTTGCCTGATTCGTGACCTGACAAGCGCACTCGATGAAGAGTTTTCTATACATTGCGCCTTTCTAAATTGCTTCAGTATTTTTGTGTAAATTGTCTTGCTATGAGAATAATAAGAAAATAATGCGCTGGATAAAGGATTACGTGCATTTCAGAAAAAATGTTAGCAATTAATGGTGAGTTCTCAAGAGAATGTGTTTTATCTTCAAGGATCACTCCTCAGACCATTGTTATTTCTATATTTAGGAATCATACTTGCTCTGGTATGGCTGGTAACATTCGTCTGCTGGTGGGTGGCTGTGTGCTGTACAGAATGATTGGCTGTCAGAATGAGGGTGTTGTATTGCACGATGACTTGAATAGTAGTACCGAATGGTGTAGGAAATACTAGATCTGTATTGCATGCAAAAATCTGTATGTATGCCCGTCACGCAAAAATATGAAAATGCCCATGAATTTGTTTATGAAATTATTGCAGCGTACCTTCTTCAGTACTGGAATACGAGTATATCGGCGTATACATAACTTCTAATCTAAGTTACGACGTCCCGTAGACTTTGAATCTGGAAAAGGTTGTCGCATTCTTGGTGCATTAAGGCGTTGCACTAAACAATTTGGTTCAAAGGCAAAATAGTTTTCAAGACTAACGATCGCTCAGTTATGGAAGATGCTTGCGCAGTATTGGATGCTTGGTGCAAAGCAAATAAAAATATAAACTGGAGAGGGCACGAAGCCTGGCTATGCGATGTCCTTTAGTGATTATAGCACGAACTTCAGCGTTTCATGTGCAAAGAGCTCTCAGGTTTGGCAGTCGCTGGAAAAACAGAAATATTTCTTGCGATTAAAATTTTTCACACTATTTATCATTGCAATGCTGGCACAAACTGTTACTTGTATATACATTCTCCTAACTATGTTTCCTTTACGCTTGCTCATCCAATAAAACTAAAGGAATTTAGCTGTGGATCAGACACGTATGAGCATGCTATTTGCCAAAGATTGGAGTAGGCTTTCTGAAGAGGTACTGTTGACTATGTGCAGTCGGTCATTCGCTTCATCTCTGCAAATATTTTGTTATTGAGTCGAACCGCTGATGCGTCACGATTGCATCGCTTGTGTAGCAGTTTGCAGCCGGTTTTAGTATGATGTAAAATTCCCCCTCTCCCTCTCGCCACTGTAATTTTGTTTCGTGGCACCTTGGGTATTAAAATAAATAAATAAAGATATAAATACACATCGTAACTTCCCAGCTTTGGGAGGTAACTGCCCCCTTCTCTGGAACATTGAGCTTAGCGCACGCATCTTTCACACTTTACTGCTGCCAGCGTGAGGCTGTCAAAGAAGACAGAACGCAGATCATTTCTGAGCTGAGACTTTCCCCTTCAGCTTTATCCCTGTACTCATCGTTTTTCATCCCACGCACATAAAAAAATCGAAGTATTAAAGACATTTAAGCGAATAAATGCTCCAGCAGCCACTTGCATGATCTTTGTGGGTTGTTTTTCTGTACTTCTTTTCTTCAATGCTTCCTTCATAGAGGCATCTCACAAACGCCGGAAGAATGGTCGATTGAGTTAGCGCTCGCCTTCTACCAAAAAAATCTCGAGGACGCATAGCCGCGTTCCTCTGCGCCGAATGGAGTTCTTACTTGAAGAATTCTGCTCCTTTGGCTAAAAACAAGAAACACACCAGCATGGAGCCCCCTGTCACCCAATCGCAGCACAGGCTGCGTGGACGACGCAGAAAAGTGTCTCTGTTTCACCTGCACAATATTGTCACGTTGTAGGGCGGCAGTTCAGTGGTCAGGTTTACAGCAACAAGGCTTGCAAACGAAGCTCTCTACTTGGGCCGACTTGCACCCGCAAACGAATTGAATCTCTTCGCGGCGGCGTAGGCAACAAACGTGCTCGTCAGTCGTCGCACAACGAATGCCCGCCGCTCGCGGCATCGCTCAATTTAAAGACGGCAAGGAAACTTCGTGATAACAGGTCAAGATCATCTACAGTAATCTGGAAAAACTTAGATGCAGCTCTTCATCGCTATGATCAATCCAGATTAGTCCTGTCGCATCTCGCTTTACAAACAAAAATGATAACATCGCTTTCCTGCGACACTGAGCGGGGACGAACGGACACTACAATGACGCGCGGCATTACCCCCCTCGCAAAGAAGCGTTGCCTCGATGTTTAAAAAATGAAAATAAACACAGAGAATGCAAACTTCCAGTCCTTTAGCGTTCATAATACGGTTAAGGCGTACGACATGCACGACTTCCGATCGTGTGCGTCATCGCTGAGATGCTGTCGTGCCGTCGGGGATGACTTCATAGTCGAGGTCACGGATGCGACGGAGAACCCTGTACGGTCCAAAGTAGCGTCGCAGCAACTTTTCGCTCAATCCACGGCGGCGAATTGGTGTCTATATCCAAACACGATCACCCGGCTTGTAATGCATGTCTCGTTGGCGCAGAACGTAGCGACGGGCGTCGGTGTGCTGTTAGTCTTTAATGCGAAGCCGCGTAAATATTAGGGCTTCCCCTGCGCGATGCAAGTGGGCGGCGACGTCGAGGTTGTCTTCGTCCGAAACGTGCGGGAGCATGGCGTCTAGTGTTGTCGCGGGCTTCCTGCCGTATACAAGCTGAATGGGCTAAACCTGGTTGTCTCCTGGACGGCAGTGTTATAGGCGAAGATCACGTAGGGCAGAATGATGTCCCACGTCTTGTGTACGGCGTCGATGTACATGGAGAGTTTAGAATAACTTTTTGTTGGGGCTAGGTGGTGGATGTTGTAAGAAAAGAACTGTACACAACCAAGACGTACAACAAGAACCAAGACGTACACAAGAGAGGAACACACAGGACAAGCGCTAATGTCCTGTGTGGTCCTCTCCTGTGTGCGTCTTGGTTGCGCTACAGTTCTTTTATAAGTACATGGAGAGCACTTCTGCGATGGTTTTCTTCAGATGCTCTGTGAGTCCGTTGGTTTGCGGATGACAGCCAGTTGTCCTCCGATGGCTTGTCTGACTGTAGTTTAAAATCGCTTGCGTCAGTTCCACTGTAAACGACGTTCCTAGCTCTGTGATGAGCACTTCTCGGGCGCCGTGTCGCAGGAGAATTCCTTCTGCAAAAAAAATTGCGACTTCTGTTCCGGTACCTTTAGGCAACGCTTTTGCTTCGGCGTAGCGGGTCATGTAGTCGGTGGCCACGATGACCCACTTGTTACCTGATGATGAAGTCGGAAAGGGGCCGAGGAGGTCCATCCCTATTTGCTGAAAGGGCTTTGTTGTAGGTGGTATGGGGTTCAGGAGTCCTGCTGGTCTAATCGGAGACGTTTTACGTCGCTGACACTCATGGCACGGTTTCACGCAGTGGGAAACGTCGGCAGCTAGCCACGGCCAATAGCATTTCTCGTGGATGCGGCGCAACGTGCGAGCAATCCCGAGATGCCTTGCAGTCGGCTCATCATGACATGCCTGCATAATTTCTTGCCTGAGATTTTTGGGCACGACAAGAAGATGCACTGTCCTGTTGGGCGCGAAGTTCTTCTTCAGGAGGACATTATTGTGAAAGACGAAGGACGACAGTTGGCGCTTGAACCCTCGGGGAGGCGATGCGGTCTTTCCTTTCAGATAAGTAACTAGGCTTTGCAACTCAGGATCCGAGCGCTGCTGCTGCGCGAAACTGCTGGCGCTTACCGGTCCTAAGAAAGCGTCGTCGTCTTCCTCTTCCGGGGCTGCGTCTACGGGGGCTCGCGATAGGCAGTCTGCATCGGAATGCTTGCGGCCAGATTTTGTAGACTACAGCTATGTCGAATTCTTGAAGACGCAGGCTCCAACGAGCAAGGCGGCCGGAGGGATCTTTCAAATTGGCTAGCCAACACAGAGTATAGAGTTCGCTCACAACCGTGAATGGTCGTCCGTACAGGTAGGGGCCAAATTTTGCCGCGGTTCAAATAATGGCAAGATATTTGTTCTAGGTGGTCGAATAGTTGACCCCGGCTTTCGGCCGTGAACGGCTAGCGTACTCGATAACTTTCTCCTGTCTACCATTTCTCTGAAAGAGGACCGCTCCTATGCCCACACTGCTTGCATCGGTACGAATTTCGGTTTCGGCATTTTCATCAAAGCGGACGAGCACAGGAGTGGACTGTAAGCGGCGCTTCAGCTCTTTGAAAGCTTCCACTTGCGGCGTTTTCTATTTAAAAGGCGCGTCAGCCTTGGTAAGTTGGGTCAAAGGTTCAGAGATACGCGAAAAGTTGTTGACGAATCACCGGTAATAAGGGCACAATCCAAGGAATCTTAAGATAGCTTTCTTGTCATTAGGCTGTGGAAACTCTGCGATCGCAGCCGTCTTCCGAGGGCCTGGGCAAACTCCATCCTTGCTTAGGACGTGACCAAAGAACAGCAGCTTCTCCTAGGCGAAGTGGCACTTCTCTGGTTTCAGTGTTAGGCCTGAAGACTTGATTGTTTCCAGCACTATCCGAAGCCTTCTGAGGTGGTCTTCGAAACTTGTGGAGAAGACGACAACGTCATCTAAGTAGACTAGACAATATTGCCTCAACAAAACTGCGAGCACCGCATCCATTACTCGCTGGAACGTGGCTGGGGCAGAGCAGAAGCCGAATGGCATCACTCTGAACTCGAAGAGTCCATCTGGCCTGATGAACGCAGTCTTCTCGCGATCTCTTTCGTCGACTTCAATTTGCCAGTAGCCGCTCTTCGGGTACATCGATGAGACGTGCTTAGCGTTGCACAGCCGATCCAATGTGTCGTCGATGCGGGGGAGGGGTAGACATCCTTCTTCGTAATGCTGTTCAGGCGGCGGTGATTGATGCAAAAGCGAAGGGTGCCGTCTTTATTTTTCACTAAGACGACTGGTGCTGCCCAGGGGCTCCTTGATGGCTGGATCACGTCGTCACGAAGCATTTCCTAAACTTGCTTGCAGATAGCTTGGCGTTCTAGCGGCGATACGTGGTAGGGGCTCTGCCACAGTGGTCGGGCGTGTTCGTCTGTGACAATGTGGTTGTTTGCAAGCCGGGTTCGTCGCACATTCGATGCTGATGAGAATCAATCCCTGTACTTTTGAAGACGACTGCGTATTTGGTCTTGTCTGCTCCGGGGTAATGCTGGGTTGATGTCAAACGTGGGTTGATTGCCTTGGTCAGGTGGTTCTACGGGTTGGTCGGGTAGGGCAAGTATGTGTCTGATGTCTGCCAGCTCGTCGAGAAAAGCGCTCGTCGTACCTTTGTTTAGATGCCGGTATTCTTCGGTGAAGTTGATCAGCAGCCCCTAGGCTTGACCATTTAAGATTTGGGCGACTCCCCTTGCGACGTCTAATCCTCGATCACGGAGTATCTTTGTGTTCCTCTCTACGACGCCTTCAGCATTTTCGATGACTCCAGTACCTATGTAGGTGGTGACACCAGATCGGGGCGGCACGCTCAATGATTCGTCAAGGATGATTAAGGGAACGTGGTGAGTCGCGTTCGTCGCAGCAGGTATGACTTCGTCCATGGAAAGCTTGAGAGACTGTCGTGTCCGGTCGCTGTGTTGAATGCAGCGAAAGACGCACACGGTACTTTAAGACTTCGTTTATTTAAAGCCGATGAGGGTGCGACCAGCGTCGACCGAGGCAGGAGCCGAACTGGCCGCCCGAAGAAAGGAGGGAGTGGAGAAGCGTCCACGGGAGGGAGTGGCTTCCCAGAACAGGAGGAGGGTGCGGGGGCGCACCGTGGGGGGGCATCCGGCGACAGCGTGCGACGAGGGGCAAGCGGTCGTTAGGAGGAGGATGCGAGTGGTCGTTAGGAGGAGGATGCAGGGGCGCACACACACAAAAGCAATAAGGGGACACAACACTTCCTTCCCCCTTAGAAAGTTGCCTGGTATCGTGCAGGGGGTCGGCGCTCACGCGTGGAGGCGCGCTGGCTTTGTGCGCTCGGGGGAGAAACACTTGTAGGCTGGCTGTTGTTCGCTGTGTCTCCTAGGTCTGTCCTGGGCGAAGTCTCTTCTTCCGGGAAGAGATGCCAGGCTATGTGGGAAGATGGTGCACGTGTTCTCTCCGCTGGCGGACAGCTCTCAGACGGCGTCGTAAATCTACGCAGCTGGTTGAGATGTCGGCGTGCTACTGTGCCATGTATGTTGACGAGCCAAGAGCGCAGGCCTATGCGTCTGACAATTGTAGCTTCCTCCCAGCGTGGCTTTTTCAGAAACTGTCGGGCGAGGACGCGCTGCCCCTCATTAAGCGTGCCGCAGCGCGGAATTGCTTTTTCTTCCCGGAACGTCTCTGCCTTTGGCTCGGGGAGGATGGCTGTGAGCTGGGTTCGCATTTCACGCTCGAACATCATTTTCGAGGGGGTCTCGCCTGTTGTGCTCTGAACCGTCGTGTGCTGCTTGAAGAGAAAGCGCGCAAGGCGGCGCTGCAGCGAGCCTGTCTGATCTCTTTCAAGGGCGCGTTTTAGCTCGGCTACGTAGCGCTCGGCTTGTCCGTTTGTCGCTGGGTGGTAGGGGGCCGATGTAACTGATGAGATCCCGTTGTCGCGATAAAACTTGAGGATCTCCGCAGACACAAACGGTGTTCCGTTGTCCGACACTACCTTGCGCGGCAGGCCGAACGTTGCAAATAGTGATCGGAGGTTGTCAATGACTGCTGCCGAAGTCGTCTGTCCCATTTTCCTTATCTCAAGCCACTTTGTGTAGGCATCTACGACCACAAGGAAAGTGCAGCCCTCAATTGGTCCTGCAAAATCAATGTGCAGTGTGTGCCATGGTGTGTCTGGCTTTTCCCATTCTGGGACAGGAGCTTTCGGCGGGGCGCTCCGGCTGCTCTGGCAAGGCTTGCATTCTCGCACCACTGTTTCGATGTCGTTGTCAATGCCAGGCCACCACATGTAGCTTCTGGCACACTTTTTCATTGCAACGATGCCCCGATGTCCGGCGTGGATGAGAGATATAGCTTGTGCGCGTAGTTCTCTCGGCATCACAACTCGGGGCCCAAATATGATGCAGCCGCGATGGGTGCTCAACTCTGTAGCTCGCCTGCGGTAAGCGTCGAAGTTGTCCCCTTTGAGTTTATGCACGTTGCCTTGTTGAACAGCTGTGTAAACTAGCCGGAGAGCTGCGCACTTCTGCGTAGATGCTGCAACTGTGCCTGCTGTAAGCGGAGGTTCTGGCAGTGCTTCGAACATCAGAACGTCTCCTGGTGGAAATGGTTCGTCAACAGTTGCGTCTAGTGGCAGACGGCTTAGCGCATCGGCGTTTTGATGTTTACTCCCATTGCGGTAGACCAGAGCGTAGTCGTACGCTGAGAGTTTGATGGAATGCTGCGTCGGCTCGATGACACCTTGCTGCTCCAGTTTGTCCAACTCTTTTTCAACTGAATCTCGGAGAGCAAACGGCACCGGCCTGGCCTTCAGAAATTTGGGTTGCGCGTTGTCCAACAACTCCAGTGTGACCGGGGGCCCTTCGTTTCCTGGAATCTCTTCCGAGAATACTCTTTCGTATTTCTCTTGCAGTTGCTCAACCATGTTCTGGCTCGGCGTCTGGTGTATGCCGCATATCATCACGCCTAGTGGAGAAAACCAGTTTCTCCCTAGAAGGCTTGATCCTGTGCCCTTCACAACAAGCAGAGGTAGCGTATGGGTCTGGCCGTTGTAGTTAACCTGCACGTTGGCAGAGCCCAATAGTGGCAGATTCTGTCCTGACCACGTTCGCAGGTGCGTGTCGTCTTGTTGCAGGGCGGGTGCGTCAGATGGCCATGAAGTTCGGAACGTGTCCTCACTGATCAGAGTACAGGCTGCGCCGGAGTCCACCTAGAACTTAATCAGCTGGTGATGTACGCTTACTTCTGTAAAAATCTTCGGTCGCGTGCCGAGATTCATGGTGTTCAGGTCGTACAACACAGATGGTGTTGCTGATGTTGTTCCATGGAGATCAGATAGCGGCGTATTCTCTGAGGCGTTGACGCTGTGATTAGGCTGGGAAGGTGACTTTATCTTGGCAAGTCTCCGTTTCGTAATGCATGCTCTTTCGATATGCCCTCGCTTGTGGCAAAAATTACACGTGGCTGACTGGAATCGACATCCCTGGGGGTTGTGTTGGTCGTCACACCGCCAGCAGCGTTGTGCCTTTTTGACCGATTTTACAACAACAGAAGGCTTGCGCACCTGGTTGCTTGTCTGGTGTACCGGCTCGGTGTTCCGGCGAATCCCTCTCTGCTGGTGACCGGCGCTCTCCGCTCGAACGGCGATGTCGTAAGCTTTGCTGAATGTGAGGTCCTTCTCAGCGAACAGGCGCTGCTGCAGTGACTCGTCACTCAGTCCGCACACAAATCTGTCGCGTAACATCACGTCCAAGGGAAGCATGGTGGTGTTAGCAGAAGAAGCTGCGTCTCCCTCCTGCCCGGTAGCTGTTGTCGACAGCGTTCCAAAATTGCAGTCGGCAGCGAGCTTCTTGAGCGCGGCTACGTAGGCGCTCACAGTTTCTCCTCCCAGTTGATCTCGTCGTTGGAAGCGAGCCCGGCTGTAGACCTCGGATGGCCTTGGGTCGTAGTGCTTTTGCAGCGCTTTTACGATGTCGTCGTAAGACACTGCCGCTGGTGTGCTTGGCTGAATAAGGGCGCAGACAGTATCGTAGGTCTGCTCCCCGCACAGCGTCAGCAGGTTGGCCCTCTTCAAGGCTGGGTCTGTGATGTTGTTAGCTTCAAAGTAGAACTGAAGGCGTCCAACCCACGATGACCACGATGAGCCGTTGAACTCTGGTATCTGATTGGGAAACCCTCGCGTAGCCATGGCTTGTCAATAGCGTTGCGTAGCGCGGGTCGAATCCACTTTCTCGTCGCCACTGTCGTGTCCGGTCGCTGTGTTGAATGCAGCGAAAGACGCACACGGTACTTTAAGACTTCGTTTATTTAAAGCCGATGAGGGTGCGACCAGCGTCGACCGAGGCAGGAGCCGAACTGGCCGCCCGAAGAAAGGAGGGAGTGGAGAAGCGTCCACGGGAGGGAGTGGCTTCCCAGAACAGGAGGAGGGTGCGGGGGCGCACCGTGGGGGGGCATCCGGCGACAGCGTGCGACGAGGGGCAAGCGGTCGTTAGGAGGAGGATGCGAGTGGTCGTTAGGAGGAGGATGCAGGGGCGCACACACACAAAAGCAATAAGGGGACACAACAGAGACTTAGATCGAAGGTCGATAATCGCCCGATGTTCATTCGGGAAGCCCATTCCCAAAATCCTCTCTCGCGAGCATTGCTGTAGGACCAGGAAGGTTGTAGCATAGGTTCGCCCATTTACTGCGAATCTCGCTGTGTAGCGCCCTGCCGGCGTAATAAGGTTACCGCCCGCGGTGCGAATCAGCTGGCCATCCCAAGTTGTTGTTAGTTTGCTGACTCGGACAGCGAGTGGCTCGCTCATGGAGGAGTAGTCAGCTCCCGTGTCGACCAAAGCAGTAACCGCGTGACCATCGACCGTAACTTCAAGGTCACTTGTTCACGTTTTCTTATTGCACGTTGTCTTCGGTGTCCGATCTCGGCTTCGTCGAGTAGTGAGGCTGCGGTGGGCGTACTCCGACGTTACTTCTCTCGGCAGCGGTAAAAGCTTCATGTCTGGCCGCGTCGTTGTCGTCGTCGGTGTTGTCGTTGTAGTTAAGGCATGGTCTTGCGTTTCCATCGATGGAGGTTCATTGTTCTTGCGCTTAGAAGTAACCTTACCACTAGAGACTGCTTTATTCAGTTTTAACCTTGTGTTTGGCGCATCATAGCCTCAGTTGCTTTTGTGCCATTAAAATCAATATAACTAACTAACTTTATTCAGTTTAACTTTCGGGGGCTGGCGGAGCGTCCATGCACGGCGTAACCTCGGCTAGGAGGTACAAAGCGCGGTGACGATGGCGACGAAGAACGTGATAGGCAGCTCGGCGATGAGCATTCTTCCCGAAGCAATATCTTCTCGATTTCGGCTGGTCGCTCGCCGGGTCGGGGACGTGGGCGTCGTAAGAGAACCCTCGGATGCCCATTCTTCTGTAAGGGTAGTGCCGGAGGATGCGACCGGCTTCGCCACAGTGGAAGCATAGTGGGCGGCGCTTGAAGAACTGAATCACTCGGGATAAGGGGGGGGGGGGGGGATGGTGGTGGTGGGGGGGGGGGGGGGGGCGTAAGCAACAAACGTGCTCCTCAGTCGTCGAACTACGAATGCCTTGCGGCATCACTCAATTTAAAGCCGGCAAGGAAACTTAGAGATAACAGGTCAAGATCATCTACAGTAATCTGGAAAAACGTAGATGCAGCTTTTCATCGCTGTGATCAACCGAGATCAGTCCCGTCTCTTCTCGCGTCATGAACAAAAATGATAACACCCATTTCCTGCGGCCTTGAGCGCGAATGAACGGACACTAGAATGATACGCGGCAATATGCTTCTCCTCGTCTCTTCCCCATCTCCAGGTTTCCTCACGCTCTGTATGCGTGCGTCATATGCTTTCTTTTTCGAGTGGGAACCTATACTATTAGGCAAGTGGTGAACACCTATTCACTTCATCGTCCCGTTTTTGTCACCCGTGGTTTGAGTCCGAGGCTTCGTTTTCGTGGTCTGTGGTGTCGATGCACTCTGTGCCTTTTGCGCATGTGAGCAACCCAGGATAATGGAAGCATTTCGGATGCTTTGGAGCTACAATAGTGGCTTCATTGCTTGATTTTTGGCTCTATTGCAGTGGTGAAAGCTGTGAAGGTATGGAATGCATGTGGATACGGATAGTGCTTTGACACTTGGTGATTTACTCACATCGCTGCGATCGCTCTGTCAATTGGCGCGCTCCTGTTGTGTACGAACTTGCGGCCTTCTGTATGTGGGGTTGCGGCGTCATATTTATGCAGGCGTGATGCTCGAATGCTTGTGTACTGAATGTAGGCCCCAAGTTGAATAAAATATCCGAGTGTTTGAAATGATTGGTAGTGGTGTTGGTAGGGGGGTTTCGTTTCCCCATGTGACAGGGGCTGTGAATACGTCGCAGTTGAGGGCTCCGGATTAATTAAGATTACCAGTGGTACCACCGTGGTACCGACCACTAACTTATCTCAGCCCTTCACTCTCCAGAGATATGCACCAATCAGACGTCCACGCAGCGACATAACAAAAAAAGTGACGGCGAGATTAAATTTAAGGGCGCAATAGAAATGTGATCATTGTAAAAGCGAAAATGTAAGATGGCAATATAAAACCAATGCATGCTAATGCCAGTTTTTCGCTCCGCATTGTTGGATCGTCAGTCAACTATTTTGCAATCGGCCTCCATCAAAATGCCGTCACCGAGGTCGATATTCGTATCTAGCGGCCTTACGGCTAAGATCCAGATGCAAAGCTCACCGCGCCGCCAAGATGGATCGCATTAAATTGCTGTTCTCTGCTGTGCGTCTTGTACCTCTCGCAGAGGTTTTGCGTACTTGAATACAATCATTCATTTCTTTTATGTTTAACTTAATTTCTCCTTCTTTTTCATATTAAACTTCTGAGGTTCTCTATAATTGTAGTTTTCAGTGCGTGTAAAAAAAGTAAAGCAACTAGCGAAACCCTGAATCAAAACCAAAAGGCTAAGACACATACATCAGCAAAAGGAAACAACCCTTAAACCTTTGTCATCGGGACATTGAAAGGCATAGGGTGGACTTAAGAAAAATGAACTCATGAAACCCTTTTGGGAAGTCCGTACCAGCAATGCGAGTGCAAGAGAGGACATTAAACATGCGCATACACAAACACGCACAAAAACCCTTACGATAAACAACAGCGATCGCTTTTGGGCCTATTAGACCATCAACCTGGTTTCCGCTTGCTAGCTATTTTTCTGTTTCCACTTGTCTCATGGTAGTTGGGCGTATCCTGCGCTAAAGTGAGAGTGAACGGTTCGGTGAACGTTCAATATATACGCTTTGCACGGAGCCGCTTTGGAGCATTGTGGATCATACTCCTAACGCAGAGAAGAAAAAAGCAGCAAGCAGAGCAGTGAGGAACACTAAATAAAGCGAGAATTAAAAAGGATTTCTTCCGATCAGCAAAGGGAACCGAGGCTGCCGGCTTTACCGTCTCATCCGCTTCGCGGCTTCCGTACATGTGCTTGATCCCGCAGGGAGCAATTAACATCTTTTTCGAAGATATTGAAGCCGTGCTGCGGCTCTGTATTTCCCCTTTTTTCCTACCCCCTACCCTCAGATCATCTTCTATTCTCATACTTCCTCTCGGCTTGTTGCCGGATACGAGCTGCAGCTTGTCGCAGCTCGCAACTATTGCCGCAGCCCATCGCGAATCGCGCTGCCTCAGGCGGCTCGAATACTTTTTTCGTGGCTTCGCCCACTTTTGCTTTTCTGTCTTTCTCTCCCTCGGTCACCCCTTTGCTTCCTAATTGCGTATTCCAATCGGCAATCTAGAACAACTTTGAACGCGATAGCTGAAGAAAATCTGGCATCGTCGCCGCCGTCGTCTTCGGTGTTCTGAGCGGAACATCCGTTTAGACGCAACATAGATGGGCCACGTGGGTCATGTGAACTAGTGGCGCCATCACAAGCTGCCCACTGAAATGCCTTTTTGCTATTTATTTGCAAAAACAAGAACATTACCCGCAAGCCAATCCTAGAAAATAATTAGCATCGCGGAAAGCATTCGACAGCTTGCGCAGTACGAAGTTTACGAAAAGGAATGTGTAGCAGTAGGCGCACTTGAAAGAGCTGCAAAGTTTACTTAATTTCTCTCTCCTCGAGCGGCAAAAAATGGTAGGACGGAAGAGAACGGGACCATTGAATAACATGTCTTCAGTTTTCAAGATCCGTTCCCCATCTTACTTCGTCGACACTTAGTACGTGCAGACAAGCAGGTTTTGCCCGTTCCTTAAAGCGAAAAGAGTGGTGTACTGAAAATCAGCGCGTATGGGCTATAGCTAAGAGTGCGGCTCCACGGTCCCAGCCTTAAAGTTGTGATGATCGCGTAATGTGTGTGCAGCACCCTTCCTCAGTACTATAGCGCTCACCCACGGCTTAAGAAACGATCCCACTTGCCACCAGTTGGTGGCTTAGAGGGCTCTTAACTGCTGAGAACTGTGTTCTGCGGCTGGCTCTGGCCTCAGAAGTGTTTTTAAATGTCGAGTAGGGTACACAGTGAGCATAATTCAGCCGCCTAAATACACGGCAGGATTTTCGGTGTAAAGTTAGCGATTTCCGTCGATTGAGTCTTTAGTTTCATGACTCATAAAACATAAGACCACAATCAAATGCAGCTGCACTGCAGACGCATAAAGTGACAGGTGTGTAGAGTATACATAATCTATCACGGCAATCTACCTTATGACTTTGAACAACTGATATTAGCGCATTTAGAGCCAGAAGCGTCTTTTGATTTCATATTTATGCACTAATATCAGCTGAGTATTATATCGGCAAGAAAAATAGAAAGGTACATCGAGGTGCGGGAGATGCGAGGCAAAAAAAAAAAAAAAAAAAAAACGGGATAAATGAACGGCCAAAGAGCGCGTTTTCTCAGCGGCCTCCATACCCTCCGGGGTATTATTAGGCCTTGTGCGTACACAATTCCGAATCGCTACGTAATTGTAAAATCAATATCCGCGTAATGTTCGTGAACCGCCCGCCGTCATCAAATGGAAGGGAAGTGGTCGGAAGGTAAGAGAAGAAAGAAAGAATAATAGAATACAGGAGAACGAGAGGAGAAGAACAGAAAGAGAACTGGTGGTGGAAAGAAGTGGCATGCAAGGGAAGATACCAATGGAGGCTAGTGGAAGCAGATTGTGAGACGGTACAAAGAAGTCCCTTGTTGCTGCCGTCGTCGTCATCATGAGAGCACCTTGCTCCCTTTGACCTGATGCGACCGCTGCTGTTTCGCGCCCAAGGCCGGCCCATCAAGCCCGGAAGCAAGCAAAAAAAAAGTGCTGGCAGTTTAGCATTGCTAAGCACAAAATATTGTGCGAAAGCAGTTTTTCACGTGTGTGGACAGAACTGCCACGTGCCTGAAACCACCCTAGAGCCTAGGGACTGACCCAGGGAGCCAGTTATGTGCGTCTTCTAACTTTTCATCGTCAGTGTCATTTACCAAATGTACGCCGGCGGCCTATGCTCCAGTGCAACATGTCATCAATAATGTTCACGCCAACGCATTCAGCTCACATCTGTCACTACAGCCTCATTGCTCCAAAGCGCGAACAGTAGTTTGTTAGTAGTTGATGAAGAAGACGATCTACAATGCACAGCGTGAGACTGTGTTGCAGTTTAACGCGGTAACACAATACATACATCCTTTCGGTACATAATCATGTAGAATAAATAACACGAAAGAAAAAAGAAAGCCTGGCGCACTCCCACAGTGGCCAGTGAAGTTGATGTGTTCCTGCCGCTGCAGGTTCAATTCTCTGTCGCGTATATTTACTTTGTCTATTTTTATTTATTTCACTTTGCCCGAACCCAACAACATCGCAAGATCTTCCTGGGGGCTTGCCCTTCCCAATACGCTCGATTGTTGCGGACCGCAGAAAGATGCGGCACCTTGTACGCTTATAAAACGTATCGCCATCCCTAAAGCTCTCTTTATTAGCATCACCAGCAGCAGCAGCAGCCTGACTTTGCTCACTGCCGAGCAAAGGCCTCTCCCATGTCTCTCCAATTAGCCTTGTCCTTTGGCAGCTGCGCCCACCCTATCCCCGCAAACTTCTTAATCTCATCCGCCCACCTAACTTTCTGCCGCCCCCTGCTACGTTTGCCTTCTCTTGGAATCCACTCCGTTACCCTTAAGGACCAGCGGTTATCTTGCCTTCGCATTACATGCCGTGCCCAAGCCCATTTCTTCCTCTTGATTTAGACTGGTATGTCATTAACCCGCGTTCGTTCCCTTACCCACTCTGCCGGTTTCCGGTCTCTTAATGTTACTCCAATTATTTTTCCTTCCATAGTTCGCTGCGTTGTGCTTAACTTACGCTGGACTCTTTTCGTTAGCCTCTATGGTTCTACCCCATAGGTGAGTGCCGATACGACACAGGTGTTACTCACTGTGACGCTGTTTTCGACTCGTAGGATATACGGCTGACTCTCCACCCAAATCGGTGCATTCTATTTGCAGCATGGACTAACTATTTTATTGCTAATAAAGCGGTTCATGTAGACAACATTTTTAATTCCGCAGTAATCTCGTTGTTTAAAGGCGCATGAAAAGCAGCCTGACAGCTCGCACCCGCGACAAATGAGCTGATAATAAAAAAAAGAGAAAAGAATAAATTGTTCTTTCACTCCAAACGTCTTTCCAAGCGACTTTGCCGCAATACTTTGCGCTCTAGCTCATGAAAGTCGTATTCAGTGACAAAGTGATGATCACATTGGAGAAAACACTTTCTCTGAGGTTTTATAAAACCTCCGTCGGAACCAATGCCTCTTCACGCTACCATAGGAGAATTGCGGCAGTAAGTATTAGTCCCCTAGCCGGGTGCTATCACGGTAGGTCTAGACTGCGCTTAGTGTAATGAATGGATAAAGTATTAGAAAAAAATGTTTTTCTTGAGATGCATGAGCAAAAAGACCCCATGCAGGAGCCCCTGCTGGATTATTGACTAAAATAAGACCCAAAAATGAACAAGCAGAATGAGATTTTCCGACTGTCTGATAATGAAATGGAAAGCGTGGCTTCACAGCAAGAGAACGCGCCTGAAGTTCTTTCAGTCTTTTTAGAGCCAGAATGTAATGAATAATATTATACGCGCAAAAAAAAAAGCCAACATATATCGATATTTCTGCGCGATTCCCCCTGAAAAAGTACAGGGTAAGCAGGATAGAAATCAGTGCGCAATCAATTGGTGAGCGATTTCAAAGGTGCGCCGTCCACTAATTACCCTCATGCTATTTATTAAACTTAGCCAACCGGAATCCTTTCTGGTTAACATCCCTGCCTTTTCCTCTCTCTCTCTCTCTCTCTGATTAACGGCTCTACCAATGCACTAATTGAGCGCTTGTTCAAGCCAGCGACAGAACTTATCAGCTGATAATCTGGGCCAAAATAGGTCGTTTGCCGGGATTGCCGAGAATTCGTCAGTGCCGCTCAATATCCCGCTAAAATACGTGATAGGAAAAGGAAAAATAAATGGCAGGCCTGGGCATGAAATGCTTGCTCCACCACTTCCGCATATTTGATTCAATGTTGATAACGGTTGGTCACAAATTTGCTAGCGACTATAATCTTCTGGCGATGGGCGTTAACCTTGCTTACTTCCAGGCTCGTCCAGTTAGTTTGGTTTTTAGTTTTGTTGTTTCTTCTCAGTACTGCAAGAAAAGAGCAGAGCCGAGTGAGGCGCGATAAGTAAGTCGTTAGCGTACCAGTCGATTCTTTCGCTTTTTGCTTACTTTTATCCACACAACAAAAGGCTGCCTAACGCCGTTGTCTACAGAAGCGTAATTAGATTTCCGTACTAGCGTTTCAGCAACGCAAATAATTAGGGAGTGCCCGAAATCTGGGACAATAAACAAGCTCCCAGTCCTTCTGTTTCTTTCGGTTAGGTACCCCACGAGAAAATACAAGCCCTGCAAACAACGCGGCGCGTTCGAAAGCAAGATTATTTCAAAAACGGTAAAAACTTTTAAGTGACGTAATTACCATCATTATTTCAAAATTTGGGCCGAAGTTGCTTCGAACTGCTTATATTTCTAATTTTTTTCTTTGTTTCCGAGCTTTCGAAAGTCACCAAGCTTCACTTATCTGTGGCATGCTAAGGCGGAAATTGTGTGTTTTTATTGGTGCCTTCTTATCAGATATTCAAAGCTCGAAATCTGTGGCTGTAGTCGACACAATTTGAGTCAGTCAGCAACGAGCACTGTTTATGTGTCAAAACTCCTTCAAAAAACGACATGAAAGCAGATGGAATTCAGCGGAAATCACCTTCAAGGCATTCGAGTGCATTCGAGTGCAGTCGTGTGCGCTCGAGGCAGCAAAGCACACACACGCATGAAACCAACAGTTCATTGCTGAGGACGAAAATTAGTCGAGCGGACGTGGTAGAACAACTCAAAATGAATAAAGTAAGGACATTTAGCAATAGTTATAAGGCACTTTACTGACTCGCCTGTCGCTAGGTTTTCTTAAGAGCGTACAAACCTAACCTGCGTTATCGGTCACGTATTAATTTACATTTCTTTCTGTGTTACTATTTCTTAAAGCCTATTACAATATTGCTACATGCCTATGTGTGTTGTTCTCTTCATTCAGCGTACTGCAGAAAATAATAAATTCGGACTACTTTAGAGAATCAATAAACACGCCTCGTTTGTAAGCATTTCATGCCTACCTCAAAATGTTTCTCCTTTACCACTGGCACCCGGTGCATCAGCCGGCATTAGGTCTTATAAAAGCTAGAGCCTGATCCCTTGGTTGAGTAATGCATTCGAGTGTAACAAGATTCATTATTTTTTTCTTTTCATAACAGAAATAAAGGGCCGCTAAAGTTTCCATACACTTTCCTTACTTCAGCTGCGCTATTGAGTCAGCACTGTTCGTCTAGCAGGGAGTATAAAAACAGGTACTTCAGTGCACGGATGTTCTTACACATGTGGCTCAAATGAGAATTCTTCATTCAGCAGCAAGACTTCAACGTAGAAATCTACAAGACAACACAAAAGGACATTTTGATGTTAAAAGCACAGTAGATCTTTTTGACAGACAATACCTGCCCCCCGTCTCCGATAACTGACAGTGTCGGCACTGTCTGCAACGTAGGCCATGAATGTTAAAGCTGAGCTTTTAGACAGCGGATGCACTTACAGGCAAAGGCCGTCACTTTTCAAGCGCAGTCGAGCGAACTTCACTCGTGTACCATTAGTTTCGTAATAGTGGCTGGTGGCGGTAGCCTACTAGACTCTCTCTGTGAGGTACAAACTGAACCTCTTAGAGCGTGCAGAGAACCGACTACCCAAAGTGCTAGGGGAGCACTTCAGTGCTGCACTATCCGCCTGGAACACACAAGAGGCGTACCGGCGTGAGCCAAAGAGGAGAGACCGAGACCGCAGTGGCTAGACCTGCTGCAAGGCCGTACAGCGGCGCTGCTATCTCACGACAAACCTCGCTCTCGTTCTCGCTCTGCTCCTTATCACTTTTGGCAAGTTTCTAGGGCGGCGTTCGACTGCTCTGCTGCTTACGGTCGCGACAAAGGGGAGGAAGCGAAGCAGCACGAAATACGCCGTGGTGTTTCAGTAGCTACTCAGAACGGAGGATGTCGATCGGAACTGCGCTTTGAAACTTGCTTTCCCAGTTCATGGAGCAAGAGGAATACGGTGTCAGACGCGTTAAGCGGCGAAAACATCGGGCAGACGAGTTCGCGAATCAAGGTATACGGAAACCACTCTTTATTAAGTGTGGAGAAGATAAGAAAAGGGGGTGCAACTAAAATCAAACCGGCCTTTACCACTCCGAAGCTCAATGGTGTGACGCTCCACTGCTCTCGTCTTGCTCCGCTGCTACGTGACACAACCATGTCCTGGACACTATCCGATGCGCTCTCTCCCTCGTAGCGACCGTCACCAGCAGAGCAACCGAACGCCGCATCAAAATTAGCAGTGGTTTAGTTCTGGTTCAACCTGGAGGATTTCGAAAGCAACGAGGAGAGATAGAGAGGGGATGGAGAGCGCGGCAGCGGCGGAGGCCCCGGCACGCCAGCTATGCGCCGCTACTGCGCATGCGCAACTGGCGAGTGCGGCGGCGGCACCTCTGAATCACCCGCGCAGCGATGGCGACGGCGCGCCAGCTGTGTGCCGTGTGACGCCACTGCTCCTCGCGCATGCGCAGTATAGCCTTTCCTCGGCTGCGCGAAATGACTCGGCGACTCGCGTAGTGTTGCTTTCGCAGCAAAAAATTTATGAAGCATGATCAGCAGCCATGCGAGAGCGAGAGTAAATTTGTCGTCACTCGAGGCACTCCGTCAGCAAGCGTGCGTCGTGGCGACGCAGCCGTTCCTGCTGCCGGAGGTGTGGTATTTCCGCTCTTGCTCACACCTCCCAAGTGGATAATATCGATGTTGCTTCAAAACGAGCCGCTCTCTGAGGGCCGTTGATGGCAGTGCACTATCTGGGTACCCATTGAAGAGCGGCATTCACTGACATAATGAATGCTCCCGAGGCACGAAAGCACGGAGCTCGTATTGATCACCGAAGATATATGCGGCTCTGAAAACTTTATTAAACCGTTCTTTATTATTGTTTTGCTTATTACTTTACCGCCTGAGAGGACGCGTAAGCCAAGCGATACCGATGACATCTTGAGCCACCGTTGCGCCTGGTCGGTAATGGTAACCGACTATTGAGAGTCCTGACAACGACTTGACCGAGCGCGAAAGGTCTGAAGAGAACAATCAGAGTGCGCCTGTTCCAGCCGCACTCCTATTGCCCATTGCAGAACACAGAAGCAAGGAGAAATCGTTAGAACATCCAAAAAAATATTGACACAAGGTTTTCGTTGCGTGTTTTCTTTTTTTAACGATGCGTAAGGAATTTGCATACGTGGACCACCACGTGGTATTCGCCTACGAACGCTAAATAACTTATAATTCATTTTATTTCCTCATGCTGTGTTGCTTTCAGCCATGACGGCAAAGTTGAGTGTTGTGAGGTATGAGAAAACTCCGATGTTTCTATTTCACTACAGCTCTAAAGCGAGCCTGCCTCAGGTTTCCTAATGGCGAATACATGAAGAAGCAGCAGTTATATTGGCGGCTTTACCTGCCACTCTTGACCGCTGCCGCATGTGCAGATACTGTGGCTCAGTCTAGAAAACGCAGTAAGCTGCACACATGAAGTATGAAACGATAAAGTAACCAGTCGCGCACCGCAGGAGACGACGTGTCAACGATACTACCAACCATCTCTGGCGGCCGCTAGAGCAGTTGTGTTAGTAAACACAGTGTTGGTTTTCAAGCAATTCTTTCGTATGTAAGGTGACTTAAGGTAACTGTCAGGATGAGTGGTTAAAGGAAGAAAGTTCGTCCCAGACATGGCCAGGGAGATCGAGGTCAGTCCTTGGGAACTAGCGACATCGCTGAAGACGAAGGAACGTTTTCAGATTGAAAGCGAGGGAAGATCCACCATGTGAAGCTTAGAAGAACCCCAAGGCTGCCAGCACCTGCCGACGCTCTAACACAATTCAAACGCCGGCGTAGAGCAACCCGACTACAGCGCTTGCCTAATCTGGCTGCGGAAACGATTAAGGTGGATGGGAGGCGTGCGAAAAGGTAATCGCGATAGTATTCCTGGTCTCTTACTGCAGCAATCCTGTTCGTCAACGGCGGCAAGCATTTTCGACGCGACTCTCTTCCTCCCTCATTTCATCTTCTCCGGAGTTCCTTCCGCCACATCTCTATCCTGGCCTGCGGCCATATGTCTTGTCAGCCGAGTGACAATTTACTCATAGTCAGGAATGCGGTTTTCGATAAGAGGCTTCGGTCTCGGGCGTGTATTTCTCTGCTCGCGTGTAATTACGGACGCGTGATGGCCACTTGTTTTCCACGCAACACCCCCTCCTGCCCCCTTCCCTTCCAGCGTCCGGAACTGTTCAGATTGATAGTGGTGTTCAGGAGTAAATTGC
Organism: Amblyomma mixtum; assembly: GCF_055824585.1. Taxonomy (NCBI): domain Eukaryota; kingdom Metazoa; phylum Arthropoda; class Arachnida; order Ixodida; family Ixodidae; genus Amblyomma; species Amblyomma mixtum. Next base: position 59,892,541 of record NC_143017.1, on the reverse strand, counting down.
TTGCCATGCCCACTCCTTCGTCCCATCGAAGCGGTGACGCCGGTTATATTCCACACGCAACGCTTCAAGTTGCAAACTGCAGGCACTTACAGGGAAGGTGTTGAAAATCTGCGCTTACAGATTTTAAAATGTCGCGAATTTTTTTTGCGTGTTCCTTCAAGTCTCTTCCTTTATAGAAGCAGAACTTTCTAATCATCAAAAAGGCAACCCGTCCCTGCAAGAGACTCCCCGACTCACACATTCAGTTTAATGGGCGGAATAACTAGAATTTTGAATACATGAATACATGAAAGCAGCTTTGTGTGAAACATTCAGTGAAATAATTGGTTTGGTTTATAAGGGTATAGCGTCAAAACGACTCAGGCTATGAGGGACGCGTAGTGAAGGGCTCTGAAAATTTCGACCACCTGGGGTTCTTTAACGTGCACTGATATCGCACAGTACACGGGCCTCCAGAATTTCGCCTCCATCGAAATTCAGCCGCCGAGGCCGGGATCGAACCCGCATCGTTCGGGTCAGCAGCGGAGCACCATAACCACTGAGCCACCGCAGCGGTGGCTGGGAAAGAATCAGATGCCGCATGGCAATGAGGGGATCGACTGCAGGGAATATATATGTATTGTCACCTTCTGGAATGGGAGCTAACTGTCCCTCGGAGGACCTACTATTGGCGTACAATATTGGAGAGATGCAGGCGTCTTTCCCGAAAGAGACGGTTTTGCACGACATGATCTCTTTTTTTTTTTTGCGTGCAGTGGGCCACCTCCTCTTTTAATTCCCTCATCAATGCTGGAACATGCGCAATTATTAAAGACTGCTGTAACTTCATAGCTCAAGTTTTTCCTGAACTCAGTGTAGTTATGGTTTCAGCAGAATGACTGAGCCATATGCATAATTTATAGCAGTCCCGTACTTTGCAATATTTGATTAGTGCTGTGTAAACCCCAATGCTTTCTAGGACCCCGTTTTTTCACGAATCGTCTGCAATTCGTAAAAATTTCTCTTGTGTTCAGTTTCCGTCATCACCCAACTGACACACTTGCACACATGCATTTGTCCTTCGCCCCAATTCTTCGCTTGAGCTGAATGTATTGCGAGCTTTCCACATCACAGCAATCAAAGAGTTGATACTTGCCTGAAGGGCAGTGCCGGCAAATAGGTAGCTTCTTTTATGGGCTTCTAAGTGCGTGTGCACTTAAATACGGGCGACGCTGCACGCAAAGGGTTTATCGATGTGGCCAGTGGTTCTACGTTTCCATACTCTACGTCCTGTCCTTCTTTGTCTGCCCTGTTTCTTTATCTAAAAGGCTAAGCTGAGCGCAGGAGTGCCATGAAAAATTACAAAATAATGATGCCAGTAATGATGACAAGCAATATATACGCTAAGTACGAAGCAGAATACGGCTGGCTCGAAACGTTTGCCGTGCTGTAGCAAGATGATGTCGGGCAAGATATACATTTATGATTTGGAGTTTGCTGGGTTCATTCTTTGCGGAATTGGGAAGGGGCGGGAAGGAGGGTAGAGACTGGGCAATTTTAATGCTCTTGCGATATAAACACCATGTCGGAAAAATCTCTGTCTATCCATCCGTCTGGAGCCTCGGTTGGCAATTGTCACAAAGGAGAGAGGGAAATTCTCCTGTCTATTATCACAAGAGAGGAGTACAGAGATTTGGAGGAGCAAGGTGGCGGGTGGTGTATAGGAGAGGGGGTATCACATGTAACACTGGTTGGTGGACTGGATCTGGAGAGTGAAGCGGGGATGCGGAGTGCCACAGCTGGCGGATGGAGAGGATCATGTTACCAGCCCATACGGTCTGAACCCGTCAGTGCCAGCGGCTGGTCTGTCCCTGCGCAACGCTAAAGATAACGCATGCTCAGCGGCATCAATCGCAATGATCGTGTAAATTTTTTTTTTGAAATCAGATGGGGGTAAATTTGGCTCAATCAAAAAATCTTCGTAATTTAGTTTTTAATTGTTCTAGCTCTGCAAAACACGGCCGAACATCGTCTGAATACCCTACTACCCCAATAACCTATCCGAAACACTGCACAAACACGACCGGGGCAGGGACTGTCACGTGGTAGGTACGCCACGGAGTGACGTTGTTTGATGACGTTTCTTAGCAATCTCCGGTGGCGGTCGGACTTCGAATGGCTCGAAAAATCTCGCAACTTTGTTGAGCCACTGCGGCGTGGATAATCGCATTTATGAAATTGTGAACCTGGTGTCGCCATCATTCGCGGTCGGCTGCAAAACTCCAATTCAAATCAGGTGCCTATAAGTTCTAGTTAAAAATTCGACAATTCGAATTTCATGATTCACTTCACTAGTTAACATGATCTGCTCTTTTCTGGAGTGCTCCAAAATTTGTATTGGACTTCCCTGAAAAGTTGTTCCGCTAAACGAATAGACGCTGAAAATTCTGTTGATCGACCAGAGATAATAATTTTCTAAGAAAGAAATGCGAGAAGCAAGACACTGGCAAACACCGGCTTCTTCAGCAAGGGCCCCTCAAGCTTCTGCCTTTATTTATTTATGGAAACATAATAAGCGCAGCTGTGAATAAAAGCCCATGTGCAAACTACGGAGCACAGTGCAGAAAAAGGAAGGCCAGTCCACTGAGCCTAAAAATGCGCAAAAGTTGGTGTTTTATATTGTATTAAATTTTTTACTGCTGTACTTCAAAGATAAAAGTTGCTCGGTTGGGGACTCATACACGACAGCGGTCTACGTATCACTCAACCCGCCCCCTCTGCCCGCAGAAGAAGAAGAATCATGCCTTCACAGCTTCCTTTAAAGAAAATAAAGGCAATGATGAATAAAGACCGAGAAACGGGAAAAGAGTGTGCTGTAAAGGAGGGGGCTCCTTTCACGGTGGCCATCGGAGTCGCTAAGAGAGATGGCAAATTACCGGATCATTATTTCGCGCCTGTCCCTTTTTGATCCCAAGATTGATTGGGATCCCGCTTGGCCCGAACAATTACGTGATCGATCACGAGGGCACGCTAATGAATCATTGAATACTAGAGCGAATCACTTTAGTGGCACGCCATTGGTAAACTTTCAACAGGTGAGCAAAAAGTTGCTCATCACTTACGTTCGCCAAAACCCTCTAAGAGTACGCCCACCATTTATCACTTCAGAGGCTGGCGTGCGTTGTAATTTTCCGATATTCAGTGGCCTGTCAGTGATGACAGGCGACAGGGTGTGCCACATGCTTTCTTTGGAAGAAAGCGCCGAATGTTTCTTTTTTTTTTCTGCTTACCGTTGAATGTGAACGAAAGTGCTGTAGGCGGTACACCGCGGATTAGTAACGCCTCTCAATAGGCCATACCGCTGCGCCCGAACAGCACGTCGAGCACATGACAGACCAGCTGACGTCGCATTTGCCCGGATGGTCTCGAACGTTACTTACCTCTTACCGCTGCGACCTGCCCACATTTATGTCACTGACTGCGGCGCAAAGCATCAACGCGCTAAGCTTTCAGGCAGGCGCTCACACCGGCGCGTCGTCGCCTCGCCTCCTGTAAGGGCTCCTTTTCAGTACGCACCGAAATTGGCTTCTGAGCCCGCTGCTGCGCTAGCGCAAGCTCTCGTGCTGCATGAAGATGAAGTTACCTCGTGATAAAATAAAAGAAGAAACCCATCTAAAAACGTAAAAAAGGGCACTTTATTTTCGCGACGCCGCGTAAATGGTAAGCTAAGTACACAAAGGCGAGGGAAAGCCACCTCCTTCCGTCAGTACGAACTTAGCAGCACGTTGAGAGGCAAAGGAAAACATTTTGCTGCCGACTTTCAATGTTTTTAAATTCAAAATGATTCCAAAAGTTGGTAAATATATGAACTCTCACCTCATAGTCTACGAGTTCCTTTATTTACGCCTTTTATGCTGTATACTACTTATTGAATCAATGCAAGGATCTCAACGCTCTGCCTTGCAAATTTTTTCCGCAGTATTATTTGCTTTTACTAATAGATCATGGCCAACATGTACTACATGAAGATAATTCAAAATTAGTACTATTAGCAGGTGGCGATCAAAGTTCCTTCGCTAGTAAAGTAAACTTGACGCTTATATTAGCTTTGATCAGCTAAGAAATCGCTTTGATCGGTTCCAGCAACTGCAGTGGTCTTCAGTCACACGACGGTTCAGGGTGGGCTCCTAATAACACCTCTCGCAGTCAAAGAAAACAATGTCAGAATAGTTCCCTCGGTGTGCAGTGACCTGACTGAACGACAAGCGTGCCTGAAAAAAAAAAGTGTGTAACACTGCAGTAACGCTTATGAAGCAAAAAGAAACTGGCAACGAAGTATTGAGCAGTGAACGGCGAAGAATGAAAGAGGAAAACCACAAATGAAAAGGAAGTCAGGCGAGCTTTAAGGAGTAGGTTGACAAGCAGAACGCCCGCATTTGCATTGTAATCATCGAGGGCGCTCGCAGCCTAAGCGCCGCCCTAGCATCCTCTGCGAGGAAGAAGTCATTCAGACCGCCATCGGTCTCCTTAAAAGAGCCCTTCAGAGAAGCGAACGACAGTGCTGCACCCAGCACTGCGTCTGGAGAGAAGAGCTCTTTCTTATGCATTGCAAGAAAAAAGGGAGATTCCACGAAACAGCCGCCCTATAGCTGAACCTCTTCGAATTTTGGCCGTCCTTTTTGTGCATCGTCCGTATTTCATACAACCAGACACCTGCTGACATCAGCAGCTCCCCACCCGGTATCAGTGCCCGTAGTTACTGGTAGTAGTTCTAAAAAAATTCTACTTATATACATTGCCGGAGGAAATCTCCAAAATGTCTTCACTAAGAAATATTCTTGAAGTCGCGTTGCGGCCACGTTCATTCAAAGAAGACGAGAGCGCGCAAGAGACAACCAAGTCCACTCCGTCGACTGATGTCACACAAAAAAAGAGAGAGAGAAAGAAAACCGGCAGATACGCAGCAAGCAGGAAAAAACGGAGTTCAGTTTCAAAGCCAACTTATGCAGTTTCAATTGAAAATGAATGCTGTTCCCAGATACGAGCAATTTCAAAACGTTACTTCATTCTTTAAAAAAAAAAGAACAAAAACCGTGCCATCTGGCAGCATGCTGTGGTAAGGAATGCTGAGATCCTGTCTCGAAAAAGCGCACTAAAGGCAACTCTGCAACCAAATCCAATATCGGGGAGAAAAGCTGCCACTCATTCAAAAGCACACACGTGGCCGAAACGACGACAGCTTTCGGAGTCATTATGCGAGGGCAGCACGAGCCAATGTCTAAGCAGAACGAAGAAACGCCGTCTCTTTTCTTTTCTTTCTTTTTTTTTGAGGGGAGGGGGGTTATTTAAGAGGAGGGGGGCTATTTTTTTTGAGGCTGGGGTTAAGATACGAGGGGGTACCCAAAAGAAACCGGACTAAATTTTTTGGTCGGCAAAGCTTCTGTGGTACCGCGTTTTGCCACTAGGAGCGCATAGAACGAACATTCCAGAGTCAGTAAACCGAGTGCCGTCGCTGAAGGAGGTCAGACTAGTTTAGGCAGAGTTTTAGAGTGACGACTGTTTTGTGTGAATGTCGTTTTTGCAATGGCTGATTTTCGTGAAAAGCGTGCACCGGTGAAATTCTGATTTTTGCTCGGAAAAAGTTGAATGGAAATTCTTGAAATATTAAGAAAGACGTACAAGGACGATGCTATGGGGACAACTCAAGTGTTCCTGAATCGAATCCTGAATCAAAGCAACAATCATGCCAATGGAAAACTTCAAATTCACCTCGCCTCAAGAAAGCTCGTCAGGTGAAACCAAACCTCAAAACAATGCTGATTTGATTTTTCGACGTGAGAGGAGTCGTCCATTGAGAATTTGTTCCGCAGAGTCAGACAGTTAGCCAGGCTTTCTACTTGGATGTTTTGAAAAGATTGGGCAACAGTGTGCGGTGGAAGCGGCCAGATTTGTGGCGGTCGGGTGACTGGTTTTTCCATCATGGCAATGCCCCTGCTCACACAGCCCTGTCTCTACGACAATTTTGGACCAAAAATGGCATGACCCCTATTTCTCAACCCTCATACTCTCCCGGCCTTGCCCGTGCTACTTTCTTTGTTTCCTAGAACGAAAAAATAGGTGAATGGAAAGCGTTTCGCTGATGTTGCTGAGGTGACGAAAAAACGACGGAGGCACTGTCAAGCATCACAAAAGATGAATTTAAACAATTTTTTGAAAAATGGAATGCAAGATTCGACAAGCGTATCATTGCAAGTGGGGAATACTTTGAAGGAGATTGAAGGTCTGTGCTTAAAATGTGAACAAATAAGTTCAAACAAAAATAAGTCCGGTTTCTTTTGGGTACTCCCTCGTACGTGCTATAACCTCGCTCTCTCTCTTTTTCTCTCACTTACACTGATGCACATGCACACAGAAGATCGGTTCCTTTTCTGAGCAGGGATGCAGTGCCACTGGGCGAGCGGTATTTTATAAAGAAAACCTGGTTTCCCGTTTTTGACGGCAGAGAAGAGGAGCTAAGCGTCGCCCGCAAGCGGTTGAGTCTGGCGTTTAAATAGTGTCCAGGCTGGTATAGATGGCCATCTCTCGGCCCATCCATGATTTATGTTTAGCAGGATTACTTCAGCGAGGAAAAGCCTAAACATCTGAAAACGCTTGGTGCTGAAATCGCTGAAGGAGAATCCACGACTGCCTTTGTTTTCACTTGTCTCTTGCGCACAACATTTGCAAAAAAATCATCTAGCCCTTTAGAGCCACATTCACTTAGTGCATCCGCCAATAAACTAAACAAACAGTACATTGAGCTATACAGAGCAATATATTGACTTCGATAGCTTTCAGCCGATGGAGCATATTTTTCGTCCTTCCATAGCGTAGAAAACTCATTACTTCAGCGGTCGGCAAACGTGCGCTCGCTCCTAAAGGTACTGATTTGGATGGGTCTGGTGCTTCACAACAGCACTGAATTAAGGAGGTTTTTGAGATCTGTTCTTTATTTACAAAACTGAAAGACTTTCCAGAGGATGTCAAGGGCAATATTTTGATCAATGTAATCATCACCGGTTCGTCGTGGTGGTTAGTGGTTATGGTGTTATGCTGCTGACCGAAAATACATGGGTTCGATCCCAGCCTCGGCGGTCTAATTTCCATGGAGGCGAAATTCTAGGGGGTCGTGGCTGTGCGATGCCTGTGCACCTTAAAGAACCCCAGGTGGCCGAAATTTCCGAAGCCCTCCACTACGGCGTCCCTATAGCCTGAGTCCCTTCGGGACATTAACCCTCATAAACCATAAAGCGTAGCAGTTAGTTTCTATGTGCTTGCATGCTTAAGGTTTGCACGGAAACTGGTGGTGCAGTGAATTTCAAGGAGATAACAATTAAAACAAGAAATCTAAGTCTTTGGCGAAGACTTTTGCAAAAGTGAAGAGAAACAGGTGCTGGCTTCTTACTTTCTGCATCTTTCACCATTTATGTGCTTTGTTCTCCACAGCCTTTTCGATCATCAATAATCCTACCGTGCCGTCTACTAGCTTATACACACCGTAGGACGATGAATACGACACCTTCTTCGGTAAAAATAAGCCGTGAAAGCAGATATAGGCCGAGAGCAGGAAGTATAAGAAGAGTTTCGAAGGCGTGCATGACTCCCAGATCATCCTCCACACGGAGACATTACAGCTTCCTATACTGGTTGCTTTTTTTCATTGCTACTTTTCATTTTTAGATGGAACAGTGGGGCTCTTATCTTTCGGCTCTGCGAACTTATATTTTGAGAAATACTTGTAAAGCAAACTGCGGTAATAAATTCTGGTTCAGTATATTTTTTACTGTTTGTGCGACTTACAGGCATTCGTCTTTCCATGCATAATTTGTAGCAGAAGAGAACAGCAATGCCAGCGAACTTTTCTTTGCTTGATTGGGCCAGCCAACGGTATACTTAACTAAAGTCACAAAGGCGCGCGCGCACACGCGCATGCACCCGCGCAATCACACACACACACACACACACACACACACACACACACACACACACACACACACACACACACACACACACACACACACACACACACACACACACACGCACACGCACACGCACACGCACACGCACACGCACACACACAATGCACGCATGCGCACACACACACACGCACGCACGACGCACACAACACACAGGCACGCACGTGTGCGTCGGCTTTTGTAGTGATAGGTCTAGCAAGGCTTTCGAATTAAAAAATATTCTGGGTATACTTCTAAGCCCAAAACGCGACGATGTGTGGGAAAGTCATTTCGATTTTCTGCTTCACTAGCATGACACCTATTGGACTGTTAATACTGATTAAGCTAAGATAAGAGGCCCAAGCGCTGTAAACAATATTCGAGTAAATGTTCGTCGTTTTTCTCCACCAATGCTTCAAGGTACTCCAAAAATCTTCAAATGCTTGTAAAGCGTGCTTTGCCACATGTTGCATTGCGTAGCTAGGAAGCCGACCTAAGACTACAGGATCTGAGAAAATTTATCTAGAATCATCTTCGACCTGACCATGACTCTTTATACTCCAAACAACTGAGCGAAGTTTTCTTCGCAGGGGGCTCTTAATTCGTATTTTTGCAATGAATGTCGCGTCCAAGGGCGCATCCTCCTTAGCCTGTCAGTTGCACCTCAGCTAACTTCTTTCTCGCGCATTTGTAAGGCCCACTTTTATGAAATTTATTTTGTTTTATTTGTAATTTAGCCACAGTGAGTGAATTGGTACAAGATTCATAGGGTAAAGTGCGACTCGGTGAAAGAGAATAGAGCATTAATCAAGAAAGCGGCCAACACGCCGACAAGCATCTTTTCACCTGTGTCACAATTAGCTCCGAAATGAGATGAATTATGACATCCTTAGAGCATGGAGATAACTATGTTTCTACTGGACGTCTCTGGGTAAAAGGCGCTCGTAGGGGCTGCGTATAGTTCCCAGGAATATGCTTAGTTTTGGGAAGACAAATCTCAGTTTCGTCACGTGTGGAAATGCTTTTCTTGGGGTATTTCTGACCACTCGTAACTAAAGCCTCACTTTAAAAAAAAGTAAAAAAGAGAGAGTTCTTTTCTGGCCTTGAGCTAGGATCATGTCAAATTCAAATTTTTGCAGTTGAAGACAGATCATCGGAGCTGAAAATAATATAAAGGGCGCAGAAGTGCCTCGGAGCTTCTGTTTCTGCACCCTCCTATAAAACGTGAAAAGAGTTGAGATTTGCTTTTCAGACCGCATTTAAAAAAAAAATTGACAAATTATACTGCAGTCTTTAGTTATGTCATGGGTGTTTCATTCCCGTCATACCTCCGGCTGAACTGAGTCCACACTAACAAAGAAGCGTCGTTTCTCAATTTCACTGGCGGCCGAGAAACTAAGGTAGCTGCCCCGAAGCCCAGACAGCGACGCTCCCCATAAGTGCAGTCGTGTAATAATGGCGCCAAGGTTGATCGAGACAAGAGGCGTAATCATGTTACCCGTGGAAACGAAAGTGCGGACGATGACGGGGGTTAAAATGAGAGAGCAGAGCTCTGCTTTATCATGAGGTAAAGATCGAGGAAAGGCTATCTTTGCTCGCAAGAGATCTTGTTCTCATCCTAAAAGCCAAAAAAAGGCCTTTTCTCTTATTTCTTTTTTTTGTTCTTCTTGATATCTACCAGCTTGATTCTCTCCTCCAAGGGCTCTCAGGAACGCTACGATGAAGAACTAGAGATCTAACATGCCCCTGAAATCAATGAAGCACTTCGTCAGTTTTCTCACCATCGAGTGCGCTGGTTCAGCTCTGACAGTTTCCGGATGCTCTTGCACGGTCATACTTTTATTTTGAGGCTGTTTGAAGATAGAGATTTGTCAATAGCTACTCGAAGACAGTGAATATATATATGCTACCTTTGTCCTCTTGTGTGATGGGAAAGATACCTGCTGTAGAAAAAGGTCAAGGCTAGTTAGCCACTGTTACGTCTGTAAACTTTGGTAGCGACTGTTCAAGAAAACTGCACGGAGCAGTGCTCAGAAACACGAAAAGATATTTCGAAATTTGTAGGAATGTGACTGTCACGCGGACTCTGGGCACAGAAAGTGAGTTCTACTTGTGCTTGACCGCTCTTCGCGTTTCTGTGGCTTTTGCAGTGCACAGCGCCATTGTATAAAACTAGAAATAAAGAGGATGAGCCACTCTTCCCTAAGTTTTCATTCTCATTATTGATCGTAAAAGCTGACCTTCATTAAAAGAAAGTTTTATTAGTGCGTGAAGAAAATTCCTGGTCGCGACGGCTTAATAATGAAATCGCATAAGAGCCGAAAACACTAGTCGCCGTAAATTACGATAATTTGCTCACATACATTTGACCAAGGAATGTGGGTAGAGCAAGGATGCCCAAGCAAAGTGTTCCGAAAGGTTTGCTCTAATTAACTGAAGTCAAAGTAAGGAAGAATTAACACAGCCATGTAATTTTTGCGTGCTGACTTGACTAAATCTTTCGCACCGCTTTTATACGTCAGTGACACCGGATGGTTGAAACATTTACGCAAAAATTTCTTTGGCATGAACAACCTTCATATAATGAACGAAACTCCTTTCCTTCTCTCTTCTCTTTCTCCCCTTTTTTCTGCCTCCTTACGTGTACCGTAGCTAACCGCACATTGCCTCCATTTCCTTTTTTGCTCGCTTGCTCAGTTTTCATTTGTTTCCGAAAGAAACATGAAGTGGTGATTGTTTTATGTCTCACTAAGGTAGGAAACTTTTGCAAGCAATCTTGTGAGCATGCTTCTATGCATCTATGGGCCTTTCTCATAAATAATTTGGATGTTGCAATGATGACAATAATTTTACGGTAGGTTTATTATTAAGCTGTTGTTAAACATCGCTCGTCAGTTGACTTCTGTCTCCTCTCTTTGGAATCATAGCAGCTACTTAAAGAAAACCGTGCCATAGATATGTTAAATAATGACTGGAAATGGAGCACTAACTTTTTTATTATTAACTTTCAAAGCCAGTACACACATAGTTGGTGCGATCGATAGCCTTTTGGGCAAGAATTGGGCCCAAATGCTAACCAGGCACAATAATACTGGCAGAGCTTACTATGACAGGTCACAATCGCAGCAGGCTTCAGTAATATACAAAAGAAGTTAGAGAGCTGAACTGCGAAACAATGGGGTATGGTTGATTAGATCACAACACACTCAGCTGTAAACAAAATTTCTAAATAAAATCACACAAAATTCTTCAATCTTAGATTCTCATGGAAATTAGCAAAACATGCAATTATTCATACGAAGCTTACGGTTGAAGCTTCGCTCACTTTGTTCAATTGGCAAAAGGTTAATTGAGTAAACCTGCGAAAGTTTGATCTTCATTATATGTGCTTTCTTTACACTCTTGCTTGAAGATGGTTTCTATTCGTGACCCAGGAGCCAATAGCCTTATCAATGGGTCATCACCATTTTCACCAGACTGGTCAAATCCCCTGCATGCGGAATAACCTTTTCGTTTGACTTCCCAAAATGCTATACTACGTCGGCGCCCCTATTAAAGCATATTTCTCGACATCGGCCCTCTACCTGAGTCGCGCCAGGCAAACTTGTCTTTCCGTTTGATGCCAACTGTGTACATCTACCAAGCGCAATTATTTTCTACTCATTTTTTCCTGCCCATTCCATTCTGAGTTCTTATACCAGACCACTGGTAAAAAATGTTGCATGTATATGTCCTCCCTATGCCTGCTTTCTTTGGCATTCAAAGTGCGGTTTTTAGACTCATTTCCTGCCTTGTTACTAGACGCTATGTGGTGGTTTCAAATCTAATGCTACCAGTCCGGTTGATTACTGCCTTGAGCTCCTGACTTTGCAAAGTTCTTTTAATTCTTCCTTGCCATTAATTTTTTTACTATATATGCTTAATATAACACGCTTTAAAATCTATTAGAAAATGAACAAGCCATTCTTTCAGACCTCAGTAAGTCTCTGAGGTCTTTGGGTGTAGGAACACTGTCTTCCAGCATTAGAACAAAAAACAAAGCCGCGAATGCAAACTCCGGCTGCGTGTTACCGCGGGGTACAAGATATTGAATGCAGTATTTCACTTTATGGACAATCATAGTGCGGTAGCACTACTAGGCGCATTTTCCGATTTCGTGGTTGAAGGCCTTCTTGACATATTCCTTCAGAGTAAAGGCCTTTAAATCAAAGGCTCTTGTGGCAAAATCCTTTAGGTAAAATGCCTTTTGTCAAAGGAGTTTAGGGTAAGGGCTTTACATTAAAGGCTTTTAGGGGCAAGGCCTTCATAATAAATGCCCTCCAGGTAAAGGACTTCAAGTAAAAGTCCTTTAGGCCAAAGGCCGCTACGACAAATGCGTTTAGGTCAATGTTCTTTAGGTCAAAAGCCTTTATGGCAAAGGCCATCGGGCATTTAGGTCAATGTATTCGCATTCATAGCACGTAAGGGCCTGAAGTGCACACCTTCAAATATTTCAGTTAGGGCTGCCGTGGTGGCTGAGTGGTTACGGTGCTCGGCTGCTGACCCGAGAGAAGCGGGTTCGATCCCGGCCGCGGCGGTTGAATTTCGAAGGAGGCTAAATTCTAGAGGCCCGTGTACTGCGCTACGCCAATCCACGTTAAAAATCCCAGGTGGTCGAAATTTCTGGAGCCCTTCGCTAAGGCGTCTCCATAGCCTGAGTCGCTTTGGAACGTTAAAGGGAACCTGCATAGCTTTTCGAAACCAACGAGCTTAAAAGAGTCGAATGTGTGAAACTTGCATGTAAGCATGCGAAGTCTTTTTGGGCTAGCACTTGAAACTGTGAAGTAATCGCCGATTAAAATCCGGACGCCCTTCAAGCTTCTCCGCTGCGCACAATGCCAAGTGGGGGGCGCAAAATGACGTCATCTAAGGTATCGGTACATTTACAACGCACAAACGCTTGCTTTGAAGGAAAAAACCAACGCCACCGAATGCAAACCCTGTCAAGAGTTGTTTGGCAGCGTCTAACGAGTTAGGGCAGGCTGTGGCTGTTGACAGCGGTAATTTGAAATCATGTCCCTTCCGTGATGTGACGCTTAATTTCCCTCCATTTCTCCGGTGCATGGGGAGAAGCGCAAAATTCAATCATCAATTACGTCACTATTTTAAATGCTGGTGCAAAAACACTTGGCATGCTTTACCTACGGCCTATACGGATTTGAATCCTTTAATATCGCGAAATTCTCAAAAAAGTGCCGCAGTTGTCCTTTAAACACTATAAACCAAACCAAATATCTTAATAAGTTTTCAAACTCTTAGGGTGAAAGGTTGAGAACTTTGGCCGCGAAGAACAGCCAATGGGGCACTTTGTTTATGGAATTGTTTTTTGAGGAAACGAAGGACGCAGTTATTTTATCACGTCTCTATGGGCACCTCAACCGTGCCGTGAGGGTAAGAGAGAGGATGAGAGTGAAAGCAAGAATGTAGAAAGAGGCTTCGCAACGGAGTGCTTCTGAATAATTGCGGCTACGTTTCTCCACCACCGCACGACCTCCTCTTAAGGACCTTCGTTAAAACAGTTTGCAAAGTGGGAAAAAATGCCTGTGTTACTTACATTTCTGGGGCATGTTTAATATATAGCTGTTCAAAATTCAAAACTTAAAGCAAGATGATTCATGACCACCATTAGGCGACAGATCTCTTTGTTTTTCCTTTCACTCGGCGGAGAACGAATTCGAAATGCGTGAAACTTGGTTGGCTCCCATGGGCACACTCAAGTGCTTGGAATACGTCTTAATTTTGCAGTTCATGGCCGCACAAAGTATTGCCTTGATTCATTCCTTGCCAGCCTTAGCTGCTCCTTTCGCAGCACTATACCTGCAAAACAAAAGAAAGTTGAGCAATAAAAGAAACCTTGATTGCACTTGGAGGTGAACCTACATGAACGTGTCTCACGATCACGACGCTCAAATTAGAGCTATATTGTGCACTGCGTTTCACAAATGTGTTCATTGGCTTTGCACGTATATTTTTGGAGGTGTGCCGCTGAATGCTTAGGGTAATATATCATTTTTCCAAACACTTCTTTTCTTGTCAGCAGTAATAGAGCCCATGCAAAGTGCGGCTGCAGTTATTCGCAGCCATTCAAAAAAATAGAGCCATGTGGACTTCTTCTTCTAGAGTTTCCACAGTTCGTTCACCACAGTTCGTAAATACGCGCCAAGAAAACGTTTAGACTTGGAGCTTAGGTAGAGATATTCAGAGGAAATTGTACAGCTGCGATGAATTCGCAGAAGTTGAAGTGTATATCCTGTCTCGTTGAGCATAAGTCAAAATTGGCGACTGTTCATCAAACAGCAAGAAACTATTTTCATTTTGCGCTGAAATCTCGATTCGCCAAACTGCGTGGCTGCCAAACAGTAGGCTTCTAAAGAAGATGCAGACTTGTTCTATCGGCAAGAACATCTACTATGCCCATTATTGGAGAGTTAAGACTGAAAGGTACGTTACCTATATGTTAAACTATACTACTCCGATAAGGCGGTGCAACCACGAAAAGAATCAGTGCCGGCAAATAAATCCGAACAAAAAAAGGCGGGCAAGCTAGCCCGCTAGTGTTCTCCCATTCCCCGTTGTGTTCCTACCTAGCCTAGCACTGTGTTCTTGCAGCAACTCTCACTGTATGGAAAGCTCCGTCAGCGCCCCACAGAGCAAGTTTCTGCCGAGGTGGTAAATTGTGCTGAAGCGTATCTTGAACAGACCAAGGGACCAAGTTTAATGAAACAACTTTTTTTTACTCTTTCGGAAAGCTGTGTGGAGGAGCGGTTTGGAGCGGTAGCGGAACTCGGCAGCGTCTATGCCTTCCTTTAAATGAAAGTTGGGGGCGGGGCATAGAACGCCTGTGAGAGCGTAATCGTGTTCTGGAGGAAAAACAGAAAGACAGGGGAAGGGATCAATGTGTAATCCGGTAGGAGAGACGGTGTAAGTTGCCAAGAGAGGCGGAAAACCTAGGAAGGAAGAATGAAAGAAGTTCGTGCCACCCGAGTCAGCACAACTGCGAACAAGTTGCCAGTTCCACTCGAAATAAGTGCGGTGGTGGCAGGGGAGTGCGATGTAATGGAGCTGTTGGGGTTTGTGTCTAGAAAGAAAGCGTGGCGTTATGAAGCAGAGATAATAGAAAAAAAAATTGCTCGTTTGCTGTTTCAAATAATCCTGTTCTTCTTCGCGCTCGTGCTAATTGCTGTACGGGAGGATAAGCCACATTCACGAGCCAAAAGAAGAATGGGACGCTAAGCCTGCCTTCTTCATGCACAAAACTGCGAAAAAGAAACAAGTATTTTTTTGTTCTATTTAATTTGCAGCCATAATATTCCTTTTTTCTTTGTTTGAGTTCTCTTCTTCCTCTTCGGTTATTTACGTCTTCATAATCTTTCTACAAAACAGTTCTTTTATTTCCATTGACGTAAAAAAGGAAGCACCTGTCCTCCTTTTCACAGCTCAGCAGGAGACCTGTTCACATCTGAAATTTTTAAAGCGGTGACGAGTGCTCTAAATCCCGCAGTAAAAATGTGAATGCCATCAGCTAATGCTGGCCCACTAAATTAAATGCAAGGACGCCGAATTGGGGTTACCTTTGTTTCATCATAATACAGTGATAGTTTCGTGCTGACAAATATTTTGTGCTTACGCTACTTAGAGTTTTGGCATTCATATAGGGGTTTAAATCCGGTCAGTTTATGCTATACGCTCTACATCTATAGAACTTGCAGCGTTGTGGAACGCACAGCTAATGTGAGCTTGCAATGATTTTAGCGCTTCACTACACGTCACCAAGCTCGTATGTGTTGCCGATTTTTTGTGTCTGCGTACATTTCGAAAGCAGCAGGGCATGCGGTGCGCAAGCACTGATATCGTTGCTGAATTTAAACCGATAAAAATTTTCAAGCGCAGTCATGGTCGATAAAATTCTCACATGACCAAGCTACTGTTAGCATTTCCGATACTGAATACCCAAAGGTGCTTTTTATCAGTGGTGCGAGCATTTCGGTGCCGCAGGACAAACTTGCTACCATAAGCCCCGGAATTCGAATGTGTTGGCCGCTGGAAATTGATGTTCGTTTATATCTTATGTGGTTCTACATTATAGGAAGTTTCACCAATTAGAACAAAACCAGCCAGGTTTGGAGCCACTCGTTATATTAATGACCTTGAGCCTTAAGCATTACTTTAATACGTCGATGTCGCATTTTTATTTAAGAAAACGAGGATCTTACTAGCTGTAATAAGCAACAAGCATTTTGAATATGGAGAGTATTCGATTGCGAACGTTGTGTTCTGTCAGCGTATATCTACTTTGAACAGCAGTTTTCAGGACCCTTTTTATTAAAGTTTTGGCCAGAGCAAGATTACTTAATGTCAGTGAAGGAATATTCTTTCTTACGCCTTGAATCGCAGTCGCTTTCAAGCGCAGTCGCACGTTAACCAGGCCAAATAATCACGCCCCTTCCGATGATGTCTTACTAGCTTAGATTAAGATTTTTATTCTTTGATAACGGGAAGATTTCCACATCAAATAAAACAAAATCAAAAAGGCGGCTGTCTTGCCTTTTTCACCCCTGAAGATGTCTTCGCAATAATGGAACAGAGCCGTCTGATATAAAGCAGAAATCCAGATGAAATGCGTGCCTCGTTAAAGAGCCCTTCAAATCACCGCCCGCGAGAACCCTGCCGAGTGGGTGGTCGAACCTTCCAGTGCCTCACCTGGAAGGCAACTGAAGTCCCTCATTACGGGCGATGAGCAGCCTCGCCGACTCCGCGCGGATAACGAACGCTGTAGCTTGGGAATGCTTTGAGAGCCGAACCGCGTTTCCAGCCCTTTTGTCTCTAGCGACCCTCGATCGACGACACAAGTACGCAAGGAGCCTGGAATAATTTTTAAAAGGAAAAAAGAAGCATTTCGTACAGCCTTTCTTGCTATAGGAGTCAAGTGCGCACGACAGCAAACTATTGTGACATTTAAAAGTGGAAAGCACTTGCTTCAGGAACGCGAAGACTTAGCACGCGAAGAAGAGCGAGCATAGGGTAAGCAAACTTTGCATGTGGTGAATGACCGCTCCCAAAGTGGTGTGAAGCAATGGCGCCCGGACGATGAGCTCGAGCCGTGAGCCACTGGTCGTCCTAGGGCAACAAAACTTGGGTAGGGCCTAGTTGGTACATGATGTTGTGAAGGTAAAGGATGCGCAATCAAAGGACGAACCACGAAGAAAGACACAGGGACACACACAAGCGCACTAACAACTGTTTATTTCTTCCTTGCATGCGCATGCGTGGCCAGGTGTATAAGTAAGCGTTTCAAGGAAGAAATAAACAGTTGTTAGTGCGCTTGTGTGTGTCCCTGTGTCTTTCTTCGTGGTTCGTCCTTTGATTGCGCATCCTTTACCTTCACAACGTCCTAGGGCAAGATGAACAGCACTCGAGGCTTTCTTTCGCGACATGAAAAACAGGAAAAATCCAAATTTCTTGGCAACGCCAACATCCGTACCTCCCATAAATGTTGAGGCACTGCACTACCCTGCTGGATATTTGCGGTCATCCCTCAGTGCCAAGCTGCGCGTTCATGTAAAACAAATTAGCTTTCTTGCAGCCTCGGTCTTCTGAAATAATCAGCAGGCGCTTGTGAGCAGCAACTCGAAGATTTCCTTGAAACTTCATTACCTCAGCACCCTTTTTTTACTTTCAGAGAAGATTATGACTTTTCATGTCGTAATTTATCAGTTTTTTACACTACATCTAGCAAGCTCTGTAAATATTTCGTACAACTACAAGCTTGGAGACGCATGTTTCCTCACACCATCCCCCTTCTTTCTCAGAGGGCTTGGTTTTATTCGGACTCAGCGGATGACCCCTGAGCGCTAGCGGTGCTAGGGCTCCATTTCATGACTTGATTCAAAATGCAATGTAGGCTGAATTTGCGATTTGGATTTTCTCGCGTTGCCTCATGCAATAAAGCTATTGCGCGTTTCTTAGACTTGCTATTCGGGAAATCCTGCGAAATTAATTGAAGTTGAGTGGAGGATAATTTTTTGTGATTTTGAAAATTGTTCGCGGAGCCGCAAGGCGATTAAACCCGCATCGAGTGACGTCAAGGAGGACTTGGCAAAGCTATTGTGACGTCACCGAAACTAGCGGTTGTTAAAGGAACAGCCAGGGTTTGCCGGCTGCACCAGCGTTTTCAGGGATGCGGTAGTCCAGATTGGCCGGTCGACTGTGATGTCAGGGTGAACTTAAGCACTGGCCCTGACCGAGACCGTACCCGCCGGTACAAAATCGCTATAATTATTTAATAACGCTGCACACTGATGTCTTCAGCTCGTCTTCCTGACTACTAGGTCCGTAGGCTTCTTTCAAGGTAAAAAGAAAAACGGACACCAAAAAATTTCGTATTTGTACCTCTTGAACGAAAGCCTCGGTTCTGGCAGTCTTGATGACATGGGTAGCACAAGAGGGTTCTCGTACAGCTGCCTCGCTCGCCGGTCGGTCAAGTCCTACGTGGCACTTGGGGTATAAGAGGACGTGTCTGCGTAAGTCGCTGTGGTCGAGGGCGGCACTGATGAAAGCACTCAAGGTTAGGTTTCATGCGCCATAAATACCTTCGAAAGTAGAAGATTGGACAGTTGCCGTCGTGGCTCAGCTGATATTGCATCGCAGGAAAAATTCGTAGGTCGTGAACTTGGGCTCGGATCACATCGACGGCACGCGGTTCTTTTCCTTCTACCTCCTAACAAATTATCTGTCGATGATTGCACTAATATTGTGACATTAAATAACGCCACAAATTTAGGAACATATGCCAAGCTTTCCTAGATATCGAGGTAGCTTGTCTTTCTTCATAAAGGAATGCAAGCACGTTTATATCAACGGAGAAGACACGAAGTTTAGTTTGTCATAAAAATAGGCTGCAGGGCGTTTCGTTTACTGCAGTGTCCTGTTTACAGAAAAAGGAGCATTTTCTACTGGCTGTATTGTTTATGATGCGGTTGCAAGAATGCCTGAAAAGAACGAGTGATCTGCATCACAATGGCATTGCCTAACACAGGGCTCTTCAAAATGAAAACCCAGGCATGTTCCATCCCAGTGTTGTACATCAACTGGCAGCGCAGGCTGCTAGGCTCAACTTGGAATCTTCCAAATGGACTTGGATTGTTCTCTAAACGCCGCAAACATCCATACGCAGTACTCTGAAGGTTTGTCTGGCATGACATAAGTTCTGTTTTTACGTCCTTCGACCGTTGCAAGCGTGGTAAAATTTTCGCACCATCGTGAAGCTTTGTGCAAGATTATGTACACACTTATCTGAAGGTAAAGGTGCGCGCTTCGCGCAACAACACAAATTAAGCTTCTTCATCAGATTTTGTTGATTATATACATACGCGTAAATTGTTTTCACAAGGCTTATGCAGATGCGTTAAGGCACACGCACACACGCATTGACACGTGCAGAAACTCAGACATACAGTACATAGATGTAACCGAAAGTTCCGCGAAGAAAGAAAGCATGTGTTCTAAAATGTCTGCGCAAATGAACCTTCTGATAGCAAGCATTGAACATTCAGTAGCCGATCCCTTTGGTTGCTGCCCCGTTTTCGCTGTTCCGCCGCTTGTTAATGATTCGACAATGTGGGGGCACTCAAAGGATTGCCAACGGGTTTACGCAGAAACTAGATGGATTATTGACCGAGACCGGGGCTCTGGGAGCACTCTCGTACCACGCTCACGTGTGCCGCCATTCTCGCTTTAGGAAAAAAGCTGCGCTTGAAGGCGCAAATAAAAACAGACCCCGGGTGCAGACTGCGAGGGCCGCGGAACGTGCTGAAGAATCCTCCGAGCAAAGAGGGCTTTTTGTTGTAAGAAGAGGAGGGAAAGAATACGGTGGGGTGAGAAGAACGGATGTGAGGAGAGAAAGAAGGGAAGAATGGTAAGGAAGCAACCAAAAGAAATCGACATTGGGTATGCTAGGCAACACGCTCGAGACAGAACGAAAGAGACAGCGTAATGAGTCGAAGAAGCATGGTACCGCACTCCATATCCCAGTAGTCCTCGGGACAACCGAATCTCGCCCACGAGTTAACAGACCAAATAGCAGCAACGGCGGAGCAATCTTTCGGCTGCTTGGGCACCTCTGAGTTGCTAAGTGCGGCTGACACTTTCGGCGAAGTACTCCAGAATCAGTGGATAGATTGAAGAGAGGGCACCGACCTCTCACACAGCACAAGCCCCCCAGGGAAAAACGCGAGTGGAAGATCTCAGCTCGGCTCCGGGGCTTTGTTCCTGCGGATAAGGCATCAGTTGACAGACGGCCCAGAGAGTGGTCCTACGCGGTTGTTTACGCCTAGCTAGCTGTGTTCAGGCTTTCCGAGTTTTTTCTCTAAATAAGAGGTGCTGATCGTTTTACGTTGGCTAATTTGTTCCGTGCCTTCAGGAGATCGTAGCTTACGGTGAGGGTATCGGCACTTCTGATGTCTTAGAGGATGCGCGCTTGGGGACGCTTAATTGGGAACGAACATATCGGGTCGTCTAAAGCTAGCGTAAATGGAGCATAGAGAGACTTCTTCGCATTCAGTTTGGATGCCACGTGCTTGCTCTCGGTGCAGGCCTAATCATTTCTGCACTGTCGCGGAAAAAAAAAAATGAAGATAGCGAGCTGAATACAAAACGCAGAATATTCAGCGCAGGAAATCAAAGTTGGATGCGGACGCAATGCAATTTGATCCCCTTTACGTTGCTTATCTGCAGCAGAAGCAGCTTTACCAACTTTGCGATTACAGACGTGAACGTACGGTTGGCATTGCAATCATCTTACCGCCATCGAGGAGGTTGTTTCTGTGCCATACTTCGACTGTTAAGTTTAGTGTTGCAGGTCGCGCTAATATCAGCGTGCTGCTTCTGAACCTGCGGACGTTGCACCGATAAATGTAGAGAGCTGGGATATGAAGCTCGATTCACGCCACGGCAATAATAGAGAAAACAATTTAACGGAAATGATATTGGGGAACAATTTCTCTTTTAATGATTCCAACTCAAACCGATGGTTTTTCCGCACCTATGGGCGGAAGTACAGACTTCTAGTTAAAAGCCATTGCAGAAAAATCTGGCACTGCACGGCTCTATTTCGCAAGGCGTCATTATCACATGCAATTAATGTCACAAAGAAACACCTATAAAAAAATAGAACTCTGCGATGTCCATTAGCGCTTCAGCTGACAACTGAAAACTTACGAGAGTCTTCAATTCATTTCCGTTGAGTGGGTCGCAAGGAGCATGAAAGCGGAGCGCAGGAAACCTGATGCTGGGGCTACATGGCGTAGGAAGCAGTATGTGAATTTCCGCCATAGAAGCTCAATAATGACAAATTTCCATGTGCTAAATCCATTCCGCGCGTCGTCAAGGAAATGGAAATGAATGTTACAAAACTGTGTACTGAGCTTGCTTAATTGCGAACAAATTTATCTAGATGTCATTGCGAAACACAGCATGGCGCTCATAGTAGTTCCTGAGTTCCTCGCAAAATCCATTCGAAGAGCCGCACTACAACGATCACTGAATACAGTGACATTAGCATTTCATTATGGTGATGGTGCGGATTTTTTCTTTTTACCAGCAGTTCAAAATCAGTAATGAGCTTGGCTGGTTTCGTCACAGCTTCTCTTCAACGTTTAAATGACCAGGCATGTAAAATAAAAAAATCTTGATAAACGCGCTGGTATAATGTCTGCTAGGCGCTAAAATGCCGACAGTTATAAATGCGTACTTGAGAGAGAGGGATACCTAATGCTATCTAATTTCACTCTTCAGTGCACGATAAGCGTTTGTGACAATGAAGAGAACGAACAGTGTCTGCTGAAGAGACCACTGAAGGCCGCTGAAGAGACCCTGGAACGCAGTCGCGTCACACCCTTAAGGCAAAGCTTGAGTCCCACATACCTACCCCCCCCCCCCCCCCCCCGTTTTTTTATTCACTTTTGTGTGCATATAGAAGCCCAAAACAATGACAATATCCGGGTGCGCATTTATTTTTCTTACTTCAATATCCAAGCGCACAGGTGCACGTATGCGTTCTGTAGCGAACACCTCTCATTCAAACGCAAGACAGAGGTCCGGTTGCATCTGCACCGATGTCTTCCAGACCAAACTAATCCGGCAACCGCCACAGCAAAAAAAAAAAAAAAAAAACTCTGCAGTCCGCATTTCTCTTTCCGCACTATGTTTCAAAAACGTGAGGGATCCAGCCGTGGCGTCCTTTGTGGTGCCTATCCTGGGAGTGCAGAGTTCGCTATAGCGGCAACAGATTTCGACAGCAGCATTACAGAACGCGGCAGCTCTCCATCGCTGACGAAACAAGGCGCACTGAAAAAAAAGGCACGTCGCGGTCGCATTTTCTGCTAGTTTGGCTTTGGTTTTACTCGGTTTAACGTCCCAAAACGACTAAGACCGAAAGAGACGCCGTAATGGAGGGCTCTGGTCAATTTCGACTACCTGCGGTTCTTTAACGTGTCCTTACATCATACAGTACACGGGCCTCTAACATTTCGCCTTGATCAATACGCGATCGCCAGGGCCGGAATCACACCAGTGTCTTTCGGGTCAGCAGCCGAGCATCATAACTACTGGGGCTGGTTGGTTGGTTTGTTTATGGAGTTTAACGTCCTAAAGCGACTCAGGCTGTGAGAGACGCCGTAGTGAAGGGCTCCGGAAATTTCGACCACCTGGGGTTCTTTAACGTACACTGTCATCGCACAGAACATGGTCCTCTAGAATTTCACCTCCATCGAAATTCGACCACCGCAGCTGGGATCGAACCCGCGTCTTTCGGGTCAGCAGCCGAGCACCATACCCACGAGCTACCGCGGCGGCCTGAACAACTTAGGCATCGCAATGGCTTGAACTACTGAGGCACCACGGCGGCCGCGTTCGGTGCGAACGATGCGTTAAGAGCACGAAACCTTAGGAGTGCAGCTGTTTGCATTGCGATGGTAGGCTCTATCTTTTTCTTCAGGAGGAAATAGCAAAGGACTCTGAAAGCCTTCCTATTTGCATGTTGGACAGATGGAGCCATGTACTACCTCTGATGCCCACGTGCCCGTTGCACCTCCTTCTCACGGGAAGTGCGGCTAACGTCTGAATCTTGGATTTGCACTTCTAAACGTTTGCTTTTAATTTATTTGTTAGGTATGCCTACTTCGCCCTCAGGCAAAATTTTAAGGGGCTTACATACTCGGGAGTCACACATTAGTAAAATTTTTGCCGTAAGTCCTAAAAATACTTGAGTTAATGCTTCAACAAACAAGCTCTAAAAGTTACAATACTAAACACAAAGAGTACATAAACATTTAAAGCAAAAAAAAACGAAAATACGTAGGAGCAGTGCACGCAATAGCACATGCTCATCAGGGAATAAACATGTTGAATACGAAACAAAAATCTCAATGAATTAGTGTCTCAATATATTTTTCAGTTTTTATGCAACTACAGCCATCCTTGTGGAGAGAGCGCATACGCTGCTTTGCAAACGTTCTGGTGGTTTCGGGCCCTCGATATCTAGCGATAACGTTTGGTTAAAACTGGTCTGGATGTTCGCATTTGCAGTTAAACACATAGGATTTCACTGTCATTTGTTTGTCTTCCTGGCACAGTGGCTTTGCGAGCTGCGGAACACACAGTTTGGTCTCGTTCGGTCTAGAAAAGTATTTGGTGTTTTGCTCTCTGTACGACTTGTCTCTTGCCTGAAGATTGAATCTATAGAATTGAAATTGAGATTGGAATTAAACTTTTTTAGGGCAATGCACTTCGCACTCATTTGGTTTCTAAACGTCCATAACCCGCGATTTCCTACTCTCGTTAATTGATGCGCGTTACTTATCACCGACCTTCCTAGCACTAAAAAGCGGTGCTACGGCGACTGGTTCATTTACAGAGCAAAGGCAGTAAGTTCAAGAACAGTAGATGCCTCCGCTATTGGGATTGGCGGACCCTGCTCCAATCAAGGGCGTGAAGTTGATCATCAAGTATCGTCGCTACACGAACCTTTCGTAATACTGCTCGACTGCATGTGGCTTGCCTATCTTAGCCGCCACTATTCACGCTTTCTGCCAACTCCCTGCGCACACCCGCACAGTGAGTGGTAGAAAGCAGGGCTATGATACATCTTTGCCTGAGTCTTGCAGGCAAAGGCTTCCTGTGTGCTATATTTATTCCAGCAAAATATAAGGAGTGGTCTGGTGCATGACTTTATATTCCTGGAATCACTAATCAGCTCTAAAAAAGGTTCCGGCTTTTCTTGCGTGCTATCATTTGTCACAGGCCATGGAGCTAACCTCCCCGTAATAGGTCATCCTGCCAGCTACAAAAAAAAATATCTTCTGTTTACCCATACCCATTGCGAATTAATTCTCTTGGCCAACGATTATGTGAGTAGTTCCTGCTCGTGAACTTTGTGCTTGCACCGGTTGCACTGGTGAGAATTGAGCGCACTGCAACCTCCATTCTTTTGGAATTAAACTTCATCCTCTGTGCGCGAAGCAAAAAAAAAAGACACTTTATTGAGAAAAAATACACAAAACATAAAATAAGGAAATTTTCTCGCATTCAGAATTCTGCTACCAAAATACCGGCAAGCATGGTGAATTTCTCGAAAAAGCAACCGTTCGCCTGGTTCAGGCGTTCATCGTCAGTCGCGTGGTGTATGCAGCGCCCTACCTCAAGCTGAGGAAGAGCAACCGCAGGAACCTCAACGCGATGATTCAGGCGGCGGTTAAAGAGGTGCTAGGACTCCGTGCCAAAGCGACTGCTCCACTGAGCGCCTGCTCCAACTTGGTGTCCACAACTCGGTGGCGGAGATGATTGAGGCCCATAGAACAAGCCAAATTGCCAGGCTGTCAGTGTTCAGCGCCGGCAAACAAGTCCTTCGGGACCTCAATCTCGCGCTTTTCCCCACCACCGAATGCCGAGTCGACATCCCGGAGTCATAGAAAAATATTTTGTCGGTTAAGCCGCTCCCCAAAAATATGAATTGGGAGTATAATCAGGGGAGGTGTGAAGCCAGGGCAAAATTTATTCGAAATTATGACGGAAATAAGACAGGCATATGCTACGTGTATGCAGCGGGTCCAACCGAGAAGGGCATCTGCACCATTGTGGTGTTGCACGAGGGAAAGCAGGTGAACGGGCTCTCAGTGAAAAGTAGCGACGCGCTAATGTTGGAGGAAGTGGTGATTGCACTGGCCGCCACCGAAACCTTCGTACCGTACAATGTCGGATTTGCAGCAGGCCTGCCGAAATTACGTGCGGGAGTAGGATAGCGTCACTCGCCCGCAGAATACTATTGCATTTGAGAGCTATTCGGGTTGGGCTATAAGTAAAAAACAGATAATATGGGTGCCCGGTAACCAGGAGGTTGAGGGAAACGAGGCCGCTCACGCGGCTGTCGGAGTGTTCCTTACCCCGGGTTCCGCTCAATCCCCCGGTTCTGCCACGGCAATCATACCGATTCCGCTAATCTCTTACGCGAATATTACAAACCATTTACGCCTCTGCAGGAGGGTACTCCCGGGACCCGCCAAGGGTCTCGACAGAACCGAGGAGTGCCACCTCAGACGGCTCCAAACCGGGTCTTTCCTAAATCCCGCAGTATAAAACACGTGGACCAGACATTCACGGGCAGGTGCAAATTCTGCGGGCAGTATGCTGACCTATACCACATGGCGTGGGCCTGCCAGTACAATGCACATGCAGCCGTTATAAGTCAGCCAGCTAGGGAGGGCTGGGAGGCGGCCGTGTACAGCTCGGACCTGGAGGCCCAGCGGGCCCTGGTCTAGAGAGCACGGGCAGCTGCGGCGGGCAATGGCGTCACGAAATAGGGACTGCCACCCAGCTCAATGAGTATCTCCACCTCCCTTCCCCAGTCCAGTACAGTGTTGCAATAAATGTTTTCTCCACCTCCTCCTTGCGGTAAACAACCAGTGCTATGATTGTTTTTGCATTACATTAAGATACTCCAAGTATTCGCGCGCTGCCTCTGTCGCTATATAGTCAATAATTTTACATTGCAAAGAAAGATTGTAACGCTTTTAACTGAGAAGCCTGTCGGCGCACGCGCTTCGCACAGAGAATCGGAGCCGCTTTATCAACCTTTGATCTATTTATCTATGTTCTCTTAAGTTCTTCGCAACTTTCACGCCCGGGACTCCCCCCCCCCCCCCCCCCCCCCCCCCTATTTACTTCCGGAAGAGCAACATTCCATTGATCGCCAAATCAAGGTAGGTCAACGTGAACCGAAAATCAGGAATGCGATGTAGCTGGAATTCCTTCAGTCCATGCCCTTTATTTGTTCGCTGCCCTGGTTTAAATTAGTTCTATCTTTTGTTGCTTGCTAATCGTTTCTAAAGCCTGGAGCACTGCTGTGGTTTACACATATAAATGATAAAGAAAACAAAAATGTAACGTACGGCGAGGTTTTGAGAACAGCACGCACCGACCGATTCGTTTTCTAATCGGTTTATCGACGAGTCGTAAGATAATGGG
Organism: Amblyomma mixtum; assembly: GCF_055824585.1. Taxonomy (NCBI): domain Eukaryota; kingdom Metazoa; phylum Arthropoda; class Arachnida; order Ixodida; family Ixodidae; genus Amblyomma; species Amblyomma mixtum. Next base: position 59,866,013 of record NC_143017.1, on the reverse strand, counting down.
CTTTTGAGAATTTCCATGAGATACCTGATAGTCCAAGTGGGCCTAGTGGATCGTATACTGCTGGGCCCTGGGCTGATTGCTATTCTCGCGGCATCGATTGATGGGAAGATTAAACCCGTAGACGAGGCCGCGTCCCTGAATTTAAATGCAGAGCTGTTCGGCACCCTTTCAGAAGCCCCTCCACTGTCACTGGATCGGCACCTTTCCAACTTCCGATTCTCTCCAGCTGAAGGTGGAGGGCAAGGAGAAGGTGAGAACGACTTTGCATCTCTACTCCCTGTTTCCATTTTCGCAGAGGCTTTCTTTTAGTTGATTGCTTGCTTGCTTTGGTTGAACACCACGATTTAGCGCAGTGCGGTCTCTAGTCTCCCTCCTTATTTTCCTCTTGCACTTCACTTTTGCAACCTCACTGAGGGGTAAATCACGAGAGCTCTATTCTTCCCTTTTTTTTTTCTAGTATCAGTCATGCCCACTACACGAGTCTACCGGACTGCTTTGGTGATTGGGGAGCGATTTCCTTCCAGCCCACTCCAAATTTCTTTTCGTCACAGCCGCGGCAGTACTGTCTCTGTTACTGCCAACAGTCGTTTGTTTAAATTTAATTTCCTGGCTTTTCTTTTTCACTTTTACTTGCTTCTCATGAATCTATGCTGTCGAAACCTTTTGTTGTTGCCTTTCTTTCCGCACGTGTACGGTAGTTGCTTCGCTCTTTTTTGGCTTTATTTTGTTTTCCTTCATTCCGTGCGTAGGTACCCCGTGGAGCAGGCGAGAGCCTCTCCACACTTCAGGCTTGCTGAAATCAGCACGTGGTCCACTCGTGTTGTGAAACGCTTGAGAGCATGATGAAGGACCGAAATGCAAAGCTGACTTTTACAAGACAGCGTTCTTCATGAATGAGCACGGTAAAGCAATAGCGCATGAACAGTGCTTTTTTTATGCGAAGCATACTACTTTAGCTACCACTTCAGCCCTTCACCGTGGTTATGCGCCTCCAAATCACGTGATACATGACGTCACACCACAGACACGATGACGTCACGACAGTAGAGAAACGGGGGCCCACCTCGCGCCGTCGCTGTGGTTGTGCGCCTCCAAATCACGTGATACATGACGTCACACCATTGACACGATGACGTCACGACAGTGGAGAAACGGGGGCCCACCTCGCGCCGTCGCTGTGGTTGTGCGCCTCCAAATCACGTGATACATGACGTCACACCACGTGACACGATGACGTCACGACAGTGGAGAAACGGGGACCCACCTCGCGCCGTCGCTGTGGTTGTGCGCCTCCAAATCACGTGACACGATGATGCCACACCACGTGACACGATGACGTCACGGCAGTGGAGAAACGGGGGCCCACCTCGCGCCGTCGCTGTGGTTGTGCGCCTCCAAATCACGTGATACATGACGTCACACCACGTGACACGATGACGTAACGACAGTGGAGAAACGGGGGCCCACGTCGCGCCGTCGCTGTGGTTGTGCGCCTCCAAATTACGCGACACGATGATGCTTCGCATTCTCCAGGCTTAACCAAGTTAAGCCTCAGCCATTTTTTCATTTACACATGGGAAGTAGTGCACAGTCCCAGCGATAGCGTGTTACGTGTTTCTTCCCTCTGTCGCTTAAAATAAAATTTTCTTCCTGCGCTGTTAGTGGTGATTGTGCATTAGGACCCACTAGCCCAGCAAAATAATTTTTCCCAGATTCATGAAAGCGGCAGGGAAAACCTCTCCAACCCCTTCCTTTTTCCTCTTTAGGACAAGAAGAATTATTAAAAGTCAGAAAGTAGGAAGTAAATAAATTCACCTACTGCTGCTTTAAAGAATTAACTGCTTCCTTTTCAAACTTTCTCTCATAATTTATATTTTGACCTCCTTCCGAAAGCGGCAGTTTACAAAAGACAGAAACTTAAGAAGAATGAGTTTATCCTCTTCAGCCATGAACGTTGTGTTGACTCCGTTTTGCTGAGCTTCCCTCACTTATAATTAGACCTCGAAATTATTGGCAGGTGTAGACGCAATTTGTTCTCTTGTCGTGTGTCGGCAAAACAGGCACTGGGCATGGAGGAAGTCACTTCGTTACACTTTGTGCCTTCTCGTCCTATTGGTCGCTGACAGTTTCCGCACTGCTTGAGCATGCATCTAACAGTTCTGTATCAACAAGAAAACGTCGCTGCCCGTGCTAGAAGTCAAACCATATTTCTTGCATAATCACGGTTCTATTTTGGATCTCGCAAGTGCGTGGCTGGCGCTCTAGAAATGTTTGGTTTCTGATCATTTGAGGTGACCCATCCACTTCTTTATAGTCAGAAACCAAGAAAAAATAACGTGCCTCCTGCTCATAAAAGCTATGCCTACTTCATTACATCTCTTTGTACACTGACCAGTGGGATCAAAGTTACGTGGTAGTGTTCTAGCATAGCGCTATCGTTTACTGTTATTGGGCACCGCACTTACAGCGGCCAACTCCGAGAGTGCAATGACAAACGTGTAATCACACCTGACCAATGAGCGGGGCTGTTTCCGATTACAAATTATTAGGACGGCGCCATTGACGGTGTAAAGAGTGCCTCAAGTGAGCTACAAAATCACTGGCTTGAAAAATGAAATCTGACACGTTCAATGTGCTCACCAGAGTCGCCCGTTGTTCGGCTCAGTTCATCTCTGTTCTGGTTCTCGTGCATTTTCAACGAGCTTCTCCAAGGAAATCATCCGTCCAAAAGTATGACAACACAAACTTATTCCCAGTTTCTCGTCAGTATCGTGCTGCTACGATTGCTCATCGCATTTCTAGCACCTCCTACAATCCACACTGGAGACCCAAGCGCCGTTCTTTCCTTGGTGGCGATGCGACCCTGAATACCCTTATGCCAGCTCAAAGCACACATGTTTTACGTCGGGACAAAACATAGCTGCACCCCGCCGCGGTGGCTCAGTGGCTATGGTGCTCGGCTGCTGTCCCGAAAGACGCGGGTTCGATCCCGGCCGCGGCGGCTTAATTTCGATGAAGGCGAAATTCTAGAGGCCCGTGTACAGTGCGATGTCAGTCCACGTTAAAGAACCCCAGGTGGTCGACATTTCCGGAGTCCTTCAATACGGCGTCCCTCAAAGCCTAAGTTGCTTCGGGACGTTAAACCCCAATAAACCAAAACCAAACCAAACTAAAACATAGCTGCAGTACGCTAAACTATCCAGCGTTTATAACGCTCCACATCTCGCATTGCCGCGAAGGGGGACGCCAAGCCTCTTGGTCACAATTACGGTTACGCTATACGCCGTCGGCCACAAAAAAGGTACCGGGAAGAAGGGTGCCGGTGGCAAGATATGCGTTATATGGTTCAATTCTGATATGCTATCTGAATTCAAGAACAGAAAGGAGCTATGGAAAGAAATGCATTCAGTGGAATAGCTAGCCGAGAGTCAGCAGGGGTAGCCTCAGAGGTGTCGGTGGGTTCAGCAACATGTGATGCGGAGCACTGCCCCGATGGTGCCCTTTGCCCGCTCCCCTCCTATTCGTATTCCTATACCTATTGTATTAATCGTTTTTTTTTCTAAAACCAGAATTTGTTTTACACGAAAGACGTCCTCCATGGCGGTTTCAGAAATTCTACGGTACCCGTTTCACGGAAATTCGTGGCGAACATAGCGCCCTTCCAAAGGCAACTGCTTGAGTGCCAACTCTAGCTCTTACAGACTAGGTTGAGGCCGATGGAAGAAGACGCATGGGAAAAAATACCACCCCCCTCTTTCCCTCCCTGTCCTTCTGGAAAAAACAAAGTACCAATCTTCATGACAAAAAAAAACAAAAGGAGAAACCGCACTTCACGCAGCACTAGCCGCCACTGCTCTATCTGTCGCCAATTAAAGCTCACAAAGAAGCTTGCTCTTCTTTTCTGCTTTTTCAGTTATTGAGGATCGTTTTTTTAATAGAACACAAGCATACCTCTTTAAAACCGACTCTTGGAAGTAACGGTAAAAAAGGCTAATTTTTTTTGCTTTGCTTTTCCCCAGCGAATGAGGGTTTTCCTAATGCGATACATATAGACTCCAACTGACATGAACTGAAGAACTCATTATATCGCTTTTCTCTTTCTAACAGATGTAGATAAACGGATGTAAATTACTTAATCAGTATAATAAATGACGATACTAGCGTCGGCCTGTAGCTTACGTTTATTTTTCTTGAAAAAGAAACCCAACAATGTAAGTCGAACAGGTCATTAGATCGTGCAGTGAGGAAAGGATTCAGACTTGGATTACAACAGCAAAACAGCGACTTTTTTTTTCCAGAACAAGAAATATAGAAACCTTTCTGGAATATAGGATTCTTGAAATGCTGAAAAAATCTGCTTCTGCTATTTAATTTTTTGCTTCCTGAAGGCATTTTATTTTGCACTGCTGAAGGGAACACATGTAATATTAAAGGTGCACTCAAGAGTAATCTGAACTCGTCTTTTTGCCGCGGGAACTCGATCTACACGTTCCGAGCATGCTTAGAAACTTCGACTTATTGACCTGTGTGGCCGATTTCCCTAATTAAATCGAATTAACGTCCGGCTCCCGCCTTTATTTTTTGAATTCTCCCCGTACGGTGGGCAGAGCCGACCAACGCGTGGAGTGCCTTTCAGCCAGCTGCGTGGAGGCTTTGCTCTCGCTTTATTTTGTTTTTAAGGCTTCCGTGAATAAATAGTTTCATTCGAAGATAATATAGCAGCAAAATACGCCCGCAGAAATCAAAATACGCGCGGACTATTTGCTTCTATGGATTACTACGTATTACTCCGCCGATAGCAGAGCGGCAAGCCTCCACTGAGCTGGCTGAAAGGCACTCCACGCGTTGGTCGAATCCGCCCACCGTACGGGGAGAATTAAAAAAATAAAGGCGGGAGCCGGACGTTAACTTGATTTAATTAGAGAAATCGGCCACACAGGGCAATAAATCGAGGTTTCTAAGAATGCTTGGAACGTGTAGATTGATCTCCCGCGGCAAAAAGACGGGTTAAGATTCCTCTTCACTGCACCTTTAAAGCTGATGGATGGGCCATTTCCTGGCGACCTGATGAAACCGCGCTTTAAATCGGGCCTTAAAATACATTTTATGCAGAATTTCGCGCTCAGACTTAATACTTGCCCTTGAACTGGCCCTTCTTGTCAGCCCACGGGGCAAAAACGGTTTTGACTGCGAACGGAAGCGAAGAAATATAACTTGAGCGCTTCCTTAACTAGCGCGGTTTGTGCGGCAGATGAGTAGGGTATAGTTCAAACGGTACCCGTCTCTCACAGAAAGCCCTGAACACACGCTTCGTCCTTGGAGTCATCTGTATCCTGGTCTCTTTTGAGTCAGGCAAAAAAAAAAAAAGGAAATGTAAGTGAAAAAAAAAATCTTGTGTAGGATTCGATTCGCGCTAAAGGAAGCTCTGTCTACCCTTTCAGCTTCGCTATTTATTTTATAGGCAGGCAACAGGCCTCAGTTATAGGCAGCTGATCCCACGCCAGCACTGACAACAGCGAAAATGAATTACATTTACGTCACTTGCCACCGATCAACAGCTGTCTGATTCCTTGCCTTCGAAAGACTGGAACCGTGCAAAGCAATCTTCCATGACGAAGATTTCGAGAGGGAAGTGCTTGCTTTACTAGAAGCTTCAAGAACAGTTCATAAGAACAATACTCAACGTTTTTAGAATCAAATGTTATCAGTTGTGAGAATCAGAGTATGTATAGAAAGAAAAGCCTTCTTAGCCCATGATTGAAGAATGACGGATAACTGGTAGAATCAAAGACATCCCAGAATCGGGGCGGCGATACCAAACGAGTATTTCTTTTCGCTTCCGGCCGTTGGACGCATTACTTCGAAAGCACTCCAGCATAGCCCACTGTCAATTTCTTTCATTATAGCGAGGAACAAAAGGGAGGGGGTCAAAGGCTCACTATGGTATTTAGGCGTTAAGTCGCTCATCGGTCGACAAACCGTTTGCAGTTAACTAGCTGATTAGGCAACACGACCTTCCATGAACAGTCAAGCCGTAGTATCCCGGGCTCAGCTGCTGGAATTAGATGATGGTTCGATATGTCAGCACGGTTCCTGGAAGCCACCGACCCCATCAGCAGTGCCACAGAGCTTAACATACAAAGTATTATTGGGAGTGACGATGCTGAAGTGGCAGTCAAGAAAGTAAGCAACGGTTGCTGAAGCGTTAGAAAAGCAACCGCCCAACTCCCTGCATAGGTCAGGCTATTTTCATACAGTACCGATGTAAGAGAAGTGGCTAAAAGTTCAGAAATATAACTTTTGCATATCTAAACAGTTTGTTCTGGCCGTCCCGCATTTAATACAGGCTTCCCTTTCTAGTGTTGTGTGTGGTGTGATCTCTGCCTGCTGTAGAGCTACGGGAGATCAAGCTGCCGTGGCACAGCAGATGACTGTCCCCAATCCGGAAATCTAACCTTGACGTCATGGCAGCAGCGAAGGGCAGCGCCGTGCTCTTTGTAGCTCACCATGGCATCAACATGCATGTTACCTAAAACTCTCAGAAAAATAGTTACAAAAACACGTCAATCGGCACGAGAATTTTATAAAACGCAGCTTTTAAACATTGATTAATCACTGCCTACGTCTCAGGGACTCATAACTGGTACGAACGCTCAAATGCATTCCTTCTACATAATGAACCCATCATCATCATTAGCCAGACTATGCCCACTAAAGGGCAAACACCTCTTCCATGTCTCTCCAGTTAACCTGTTTTTTGCCAGATGCGACCAGCGCATCCCCGCAAACTTCTTAACCACACCCGCTTATCTAACTTTCTGCCGCCCCCTGCAGCGCTTGGCTTCTCTAGGAATCCACTCCGTTACCCTTAAGGACCAGCGGTTATCTTGCCTTCGCATTACATGCCCTGCCCAAGAACTTTACTTCCTCTAGATTTCGTATAGGATGTCATTAACAAGCGATTGTTTCCTCACCCTCGCCGCTTCCGGTGTAATAACGTTACACCTATCATTTTTTTTCATAGCTCATCTCATCAGCGAATCGCAGATTACTTAGAGATTCTCTATTAACTCTTAACCCCAACTGTTCCCATTTCAGGCCCCGGAATACCTCTTGTAAACAGGCGGTGAATAGCATTGGCGAGATCGTGTCTCCCTGCCTGACACCTTGCCTTATTTGAATTTTATTGCTTACTTTATGAAGGACTATGGTAGCTGTGCAGTCGTTATAGATATCTTCAGAAATTTGCCGACAACTCTGCATCTATTTCACAGCCCATTTAGGAACATTCAGGTGGGTGTGAAAGTTCGTTTACGTGACAAGCAAAGAAATATCGATAGGCTAGGGGCTATCTAGTTAAGAACCACTCTATAGTCGGTTGCTGTAGAAACAGGTATGTGAATTTCGCCGTACATCATTCGCGAAGTTGCTTACGCAGCTTTTTTTCATCATTGTTGACAGCGTTTTCTTAATTTGCGAATAAAAAAATTCGCTACAGCAAAATTACTCGTCCTTCTAAGAAAATTAACCTTTGTTTTGACATTTTATTTTCGTAAGAAACAAAACAGCAATAAAAGAAGCACCTGCTCCTCTTCTAAAATTATAACTATACATATCTATTATACGTAAGTGTCATGTGTACCCATCATGCTATGACCTTGCAACCGCAGTTTCTATGAATATTTAACTAACCAACTAACTGACTACCTGACCAACTCTCTAACTGACTAGCTAACTGGCTAAATCAATAAATGAACTATAAATAACTGCAGGACCTCCGACAGAGGATTCTGTGCAATTTACAGTTCTGCCTTCAGTGTTCTCATGCAAACAAGGATATCCAGAATAAATGCTCAGCTCCTACGGCAATTTCGATCTACCAAGTAAATTGGTGTTTTCATCCCTCCGGCGAAGCTACATGCTTAATGCTATTTCTTTACAAGTTTTAATAGTGTTATCTGAACGCTAACTAGACGGAAGCGCTTCTATTGGTCTTGTTCGGTTTCTTGCCTACGTTTGTCATCGCTAAAGAAGCAGTGTTTTCCTGTTTATAGTGAAGTCGTTATTTCAGCTTGTATATGACTCTATTATTGAGCCGCAAAAAAACTTTGCACAGACTTAAAAACGAAAATTTTCCCACATCGTCACTTCAAGTGGTAACGGCTAGTAGTTCCCCTTTTTAGTTGCAACAGAAAGCCACGAGTTTGAGTTGAGTGGCTATGTAGAGTAGGTGAAAAATCAGCACTCCTGTTCCCTTCACGGAGGTCGAATGGAGGAAGTAAGGCTCGAAATGACAGCAGTTTGGAAGGAATTCCGACAAGTCTATACAAGTTATACAAGATTTCGAAACTAACATCAGTTTTGAAATTAGTATTTAGAAGCTAGCGCTAACTTTCTCCTTTTAGCGTTATAGGACTGAAATGAAAAATATAAAAATATAGCGAATATGCAGCAGTTCTTGCAAGTTTTAAGCCATAAATGTTTTTTGTTTGGTTTACTAGGTTTATTGGGGTTTAACGTCCCGAAGCAACTCAGGTTATGAGGGACGCCGTAGTGAAGGGCTCCGAAAATTTCGACCACCTGGGGTTCTTTAACGTGCACTGACATCGCACAGCACACGGGCCTCTAGAATTTCGCCTTCATCGAAATTCGGCCGCCGCGGCCGGGATCGAACCCACGCGGGATCGATCCCAAAAAAACGGACGCCTAAAAACTTCCAAAAAGCTGCAAAAGAAACTGATCTCGATTTCATGCACTCAGTAGCAAAGGAAGAGAGGAAAAGTTTATTGACTTAAGAAGCACGTTTGACCTCGTTTTGGCGAACGTCACGTAGCGCAGGCCTTTCGGGAGGGCCAAGGAAGTTGGTGGGGTAAAAAAATAATAAAGGAAAGAGGTGCTTGGTACAGGGTACCAGAAATAGCACGCTTAGTAAAAAGGTGAACCCCTCTGCAGATTTTTTGGCCTCGTAACAGCGAGTGCTGCTTTCTCATCTCGACCCTAGTCCTCCTGCACACTTCTTGTTCCTGAGGTAACTTGATTGCACCTCTCGCCTGAATTCACTTTGGCGCCTCCATTACTGGGTTGCACTTAGGCGCAGCACTGCTTTGCAGGGCTGAGTGCAACTGGCCTTCTGTCTACTCGGCCGCCGAGATAAAACGCAATGAAGAATCAAGTAGATTGTTTCTTTATCAATACTTGCTACTTTCCGCTGTGCTAAGCTGGGAATCACTGAGACGGTTATATTTAGAGTGGTGGTCTGAACCGAGCCAAAGCCAGTTTAAGGAGAACACAGAAGGGACGAAAGTAAGTGGTAGATGTCTAATCTCATCTGAAATCCATTCCTGTTTAACCTGAAACTTGCTACTCAAGACTCAAGGCTATTTCAAGGTGCCGTGTGGCGCAAACTGATATGTAAACTGCAGATCGGCACCCTGGAGAGTGTTTTTACAAAAGAGCTTGCAAACAGTCTCTTGAAGTTGTACACAAGCCTCTGCCTACAATTTTCAGAAAAAGTCATGCCTTTATCTACCTTGAGATACTTTATTGTAATAAGAAAAGCAACTGCCAGCGCCAGTTTCGATCAGGTGGAAGCCAGGTGTAGATATACTAGTTGGGCCAGACATTGTTTCAAATAAAAATAAATATAAAATCCTGAAAAGCGTCCTGTCGTATAGCCAGGATGTAACTTTTGGATAAAAAATCGATCAAGAATGCGATTAATTATGTTTTAAAAGTGTCAACTGTCAGTCTGTACGTGTGGTAATGCACTAAAGTTATCCGCTTCCTGCTATAAATTAACAAATTACAGACGTTGACTAACTAATCGCCATGGTGAACAAAAAAAAAGCATATTAAGGGTTTGGCATGCACTTGCAGATTCTATAAGTCAAATAAAATCAAATAAAATTTATTTTTCAACATTGGTACAGTGTTAATGGCTTTCTTGCAATGAATACATGCGCTCCATTAATCAACATATATTAGCTAGAAATAGGAAAACAATCCTCATAATAATAAAACTGCGCTAAAAACGAAAGGAATTTGTACTATAAAGCTTTGTACATGTGAGGTCCCGATGAGAAGGCAAACAACACTAACTCTGTATTTCAAGTCGCATAATTTTCGCCGCAAAATTTTAACTCAGTTCCAAGAAAATTGCCCAGCAACAAATATGTCTCGCGATATTTTATTAGTTAGGTTAATGGAACCAGAAAAATGTGTTTACAGCTTGTTTATTAAAAGAAATGATACATTATACGTAAATGTTTGCAGAAGATAAGTTGTGCGTGGCAGCAGTAAAAACCATTCCAGATGACCTAGTTCGAAATGTGCGAGTTTGCAGTGTAAGAGTGCACAATTTAATCAGAAACTCATGGTAACATTCGCTGCAAAAGTGCGGTAGGTATAGTAGACGGTAATTGTAAATTTGCTGTATACTAACTAAATTGAATAGAGCAAACAGGTCATGAGTGTGGTGACAGTACGAAACATTAGCAATGAAGCGGACAGCTTTCTTTTCGAGCGTATGTAGCATAGCTCTATTTTTTTGTAGTCATGGTCCAAATTAATGTAATGTAGTTAATGTGGGACCTAAAGACGGATTAAAAACTTCAAGTTTAGTGTTTGTTGCACAAATCAATACTTAGATTCATATCCTTTCAAAATATAATGCATACGAGGCAACAACACACTCTTCTTCGACAGTTCGTTTCACTGAGTATCCATTTTCGCAGCTTATAGGTAGCTGACTCCTGCGCGTATAGCGCCAGATGTAGAAGCTACCATGGGGACAGGCAGGCTATGGTCTGCCAGATTGCTAAAAATATCACCCTGTATCCTCCCATAAAAAAAAAAATCCTTATTCCGAAAACTCCTAGAGAAAACTCCTAGAGGGCAATGTGCCGTCGCTACCGTTGCCTCGCGAGCCCTGTGCGCACCTGACAAGATTGTTCACAGCTCCGCTCACTGAAGCTCACGGAGCTCATGTGCTGTGTTCCCACAGCACATGACAAAGTGATCATCTCTCTCCTCTAGACAGAAATCCTTCGAAAATAATTCCATTGGTCCTGCTGTATAGGCCTGAGAGCAATGTACTCATATATCAGTAGGATTAAGGTTAAGCTCAAAACTTTGGTAGTCCTTGTTACTGGTCCGTTTATGTACACTTTCTTTCTTTGAGACGGTTTGGTCTGATACAGCTTCAACTGTGACATTTTAATTTGCAGAAAAGCATGCCATCAATAATATACCGTTACCAATCATCTTCAATTTCAATTTAATGTCAGGGGGGACTTTATACATCTCGTTGGGTTTTTCCCTTTTAAGGAACATCTTCTTCGATAGGTAGTTAGATAGCCATGAAAACACCGTTGGCGCCAGGCTTTCAAAAAAAAAAATTCTCTGATACGTATAGTGATTGTTAGCATTATTTTGATCCTTTCATTGTTGACAGATAAATTGGAAATTGATTAGCCAGATTTTAAAAAGTAAGCATAATGACAAAAAGATCGAACCCCTGATGCCAAACATTAAAGCCCTAATTTTATCATCCAGAATAACTTCATCGCTTTTTTAACGCAGCAGCTTTAAGGCTCCCGTTCTGCACAAAATCCCCAGTGAAGGGACCTAGGTGGGCCACCTAGGCCACGTGACTTGGCGGCGTCATCTCAACCTGCCAACCGGATTGTGATCAAGCTGACCACTCACCGTGACAAGGTAAATCAATGATATTGGTCGCGAGAGACTGGTCGGAAGAGCAACCTGGGTCTCGCAAGCCCCACCGATGGCAGCACCTGGAATCGCAGGGAAATTATACTCTTATAAGACCAAAACTCGAATATGCCGTCATCATTTGCGACCTACATGCGAAAAATGACATAAGAGAATTAGAAAAAAATACAGAGGCGCGCCGTACGTTCTATATTTAACAAGTACAACATAACTAGTTTTGCGTGGCGTGAGCGCGGATGATAATAGAAATGATGCAGAAAACAGAGGCGAGATATGATGCGGCGTGACATGAGCGGTGGAATGGAGACTGACTGTTTCAATGCTGTGATGCTGGCTTTCTTTGAATAGCAAGATGTTATACGAGGGGGTACCCAAAAGAAACCGGACTAATTTTTTTGATCGACAAAGCTTCTGTGGTACCGCGTTTTGCCACTAGGAGCGCATAGAACGAACATTCCAGAGTCAGTAAGTCGAGTGCCGTCGTTGAAGGAGTTCAGGTTAGTTTAGGCAGAGTTTTAGAGTGACGACTGTCTTGTGTGAATGTCGTTTTTGCAATGGCTGATTTTCGTGAACAGCGTGCGCCGGTGAAATTCTGATTTTTGCTTAAAAAAGTTGAATGGAAACTCTTGAAATATTAAGAAAGACGTACAAGGACGATGCTATGGGGACAACTTAAGTGTTCCTGAATCGAATCCTGAATCAAAGCAACAATCATGCCAATGGAAAACTTCAAATTCACCTCGCCTCAAGAAAGCTCGTCAGGTGAAACCAAACCTCAAAACAATGCTGATTTGTTTTTTCGACGTGAGAGGAGTCGTCCAGTGAGAATTTGTTCCGCAGGGTCAGACAGTTAGCCAGGCTTTCTACTTGGATGTTTTGAAAAGATTGGGCAACATTGTGCGGTGGAAGCGGCCAGATTTGTGGCGGTCGGGTGACTGGTTTTTCATCATGGCAATGGCCCTGCTCACACAGCCCTGTCTCTACGACAATTTTGGACTAAAAATGGCATGACCCCTATTCCTCAACCCTCATACTCTCCCGACCTTGCCCCGTGCTACTTTCTTTGTTTCCTAGAATGAAAAAATAGGTGAATGGAAAGCGTTTCGCTGATGTTGCTGAGGTGAAGAAAAAAACGACGGAGGCACTGTCAAGCATCACAAAAGATGAATTTAAACAATGTTTTGAAAAATGGAATGAAAGATTCGACAAGCGTATCATTGCAAGTGGGGAATACTTTGAAGGAGATTGAAGGTCTGTGCTTAAAATGTGATCAAATAAGTTCAAACCAAAATAAGTCCGGTTTCTTTTGGGTACCCCCTCGTAAATCGGATGGCGCGGTTCTGTACGGCTTCGAGGTCGGCGGCGAGATAAGCTTGAAATGGATGCCAAATGGATGACACACATTCTAATTTCGGACGAATGAATGTCATGTATGCTAGTTTCTTTATTTCAGGGGATGTGGCCTTCAAGTTAAGCCGTAAGTAACCGAGTGGGCGTGAGGCTTCTGCGCAAATGTTTTGAGTGTGGGTTACCCATGATAGTGACGATGTTAGGTGGAGGCCGATATATTTGTAGGATAATGTGGGGTCGACAAAAAGTGAGCCAACGCTTTACTGATGCGGATTTACAGTGCGTTTTCTCGTGAAAGACATAGATTTGCACTTGTTAATGTTCAAGGAAAGGAGGGACTCATTACACCATGAGGCGAGTGTGTTAAGATCGGTTTGAAGTAAAGATGAATCGTTGGTCGCCTCAATAACTCTGTATATGACGCCATCATCTGCAAAAAGCCATAAATTAGAGTTTGTTACAAGGGAGATCATTAATGTAAATGAGGTCTAGAAGCGGTGACAGTCCGGCGCCTTGAGGTACCCCTGATGCTACTCTGGTGAAGGGTGAGTGGCTATCGTTTGCGGAAGTGAACTGCTTGCGTCCTGAAAGAAAATTTTCAATCCAGCGGATTAGGTTGGCTGGAATTCCTAGCAATGAAAGCTTTTAAAGGAAGTGGTTATAGGAGACGCGATCAAATGCTTTCGAGTAATCGAGGAATATAGCACCTACTTGAAGGTTATTGTCTATGGATTCGAGTAAGTCATGTATGAACTCGGCAAGCTGTGTTTCACATGACAGGTGTTTCCTAAAAACCGTGCTGGTGAGGACAAAAGAAGTCGTTAGATTCTAGATGTGCCATTAGGTTCGTGGGTATAATGTGCTGTAAAAGTTTGGACGGGATACTGGTTAATGATATAGGACGGTAGTTAGAGGCTGATTTCCGGTCATCTGCTTTAAAGATTGGGACGATTTTGGCAACTTTCCAATAATCCGTACTTCCTCAGATTGCAAAGGCTGGCTGAAGCTTAATTCTAATATCTGGGACGAGGTTGATGATGTGTTCTTTAATAACTTGCTGTTGATGTGGTCACAGCCAGCCGATAAAGATAATTTAAGACAATCAGTGAGCTTGCTAATACCGTCGGCATTAATCAGTATCTAACGCATCGTAACCGGTGAAGGTCCTGGTGGAATTGGGGTGTTAGAGTTGTGTGTGGGAGTAAAAACCGATGTGAAATATTGGTTCAGAACGGTGGCGCACTGATCTAGGTCCACTGGGTCAGCATAAGTTCCCATGAGCTCTATTTGCTTCGGACGAGACCTAGGAGAGAGAATACGCCAAAATTTGTTGGGGTTCGACTGTAAGACTCTGAATAGGTCAACTGAAAAATATTTGTGTTTTGCCGCACACAGGCTTTCAATATATGTTTTTGCGCACTGATAGTATTGGTTCCACCTAGCAGGGCAGTTAGACGGCTTTGCTGACCTACAGAGGCGTTTTTTTCTGTTCAGAAGACGTTTGAACGTCACAGAAAACCACTCATTGCTATGATCGGATGTAATATTTATTTTTGGTAAGTATTTGTTTCTTAGGTTTATCATTGTTGTTTTATATAGTTACCAGTTATGGTTAATCGTTGTTAACGCATATGACTCGCGAACGCACTCGTGAAAACGTGCAAGTTCAACGTTCATTGCATCAAAGTTGCCTCTTTTGTAGTCGAAGACTATATTCTCAGTTGCTTACCTAACTTTTAGCAGTAGTGATATAGAAATGTGAAGAAGAGCGGGGTCACTGATTCCGTGTTGAATCGCTACGCTTTTAATGTCATGAGGACTGCTCGTGAGCAGGAGATCAAGAGTGTTATTCCCTCTCGTCGGAAGTGATATGGCTGGATGCAGATTGAAATCAAGAGTTAGGTCAAGGAATTGCTTGGGTTCACCGGATTGTGAATTACCAGGTGTGCTGAGTAGAGGCCACTTAATATGGGGGAAGTTGAAATCGCCAAATAGAAATATAGGTGAGTTATGAAAGTTGCTCCTAATATATGACAGAGTAAGTTGCTGAAGGGAGGACCATAATCGAGTGGCCTACAACTGATACCAAATATAGCTTTCCGATTTGAAGTATGAACGCAAATTCATGCTAGTTCGAGTACGTCGTCTTGGCACACTAAGGATGATGACAATGTGTTTCTTACAGCTATTAGAACGCCACCCCCTCTACAACCGCTGAGATCTCGGCGATAGATGGTGAATTTCAGATTAGTGGGAAGCAATTCATTATCGAGGATTTCTGCAGTCAACCAAGTTTCAGTAAGAATGGTAATGTGGTCGTCAATGTCATCGATTAAGTTAAGAAGTTGGTTACGCTTTGGAATAAGGCTTATTATGTTGGTGAAGGTGATTTGGATGTCCAGGTATGATGAAGGACGCTTGTTGGGAGCATGATTCGCTGCGCGTCATTCGCTACCATCGGTGTTGGGAACACGAGCGGTACATTCAATCACCGTGTCAGTGGCAGAGTTGTAAGCATAGCATTTTTTTCTGGCGTACATTTTATCAAGTCGCAGTTTGAATGCACATTTTTGAGGGCGGATAAACTTCAGAAGTATAGAAAGAGCAAGACAGGTTTCCGGAGCGAAATAATCTGTGATTGCGTATACTGTGTCTTTCAGTTTGGGCCCACACTTCAGAATGCTTTCGTTTGTCTTAAAATGAGCTAACTTAATGATGATTGGATGTTTATCGATGCAGAATGCTCCTAGTCCATCTGCACGTTCTATAGAATCTGATTCTTGTTCTACACCGAGCTTAGTAGAGCCGCGGTCTCGAACTTTTTTTTAAGATTCTTCCCAAGGTTCCTTTTTGACGTCTTTAAGGCCAAAGAAAAGTAAATTGTTTCTTCGCATACGAGTCTTTGCATCAATATTGGCAGCATGAAGAGCTGCAAGCTCCCGTTTTATTTCGTTAGTTTCTTCGAACTTCACCACGTTTGAGTCTTTTTTTTGAGCGAATTCCAACAGAGAAATGCGGTTGTTTAGCTCGGATAAAAGCTTTCTGTGGTTGTCTTGAGTAGCCTTAAATTCTTTTAGTTCAGTAGACATGGCAATATGCGCGTTCTCAAGGCGTTTAAGGGTGTTTAAAACAGACGAATTGTCGAGTGTAGATGTCGGGCCTGGGTTCAGCTCAGCATCACCGGATAGATAGAACACTGGCTGGGTTAACAGGTTGGAAGCTATAAAGTCGCAACACACTCGCATAGCGCTACGCCACTTCCTCACATAGGGGCAAGACACCGCTACAAGGCAGCGGTTGATAGTATTAGATTCACTACAGTTGTTCATATAACCAACCTGAAATGTCAGTAGCGGGTTGAGCATGGGGCCACGTGCGGTGTCGTGCCCCGTGAGCACGGTTCCTCTGTTCTCACAAGAACCCAAACACTCGTTAAAGCCTGTCCTCTTTTATCCCCAATGGCAGTACTCGTGCTGTTCTTAAAACGTAACGGCAAACGTTCTAAGCCGCGGATGAAATGATTCCAACCCATTGCTTCCTAAGGAGTTGCCGGCAGGATTATTACTCCAGCAGCCCGTACATTCCGGACTGAGTTTCAGCGAAGTAGAGTGGCAGTACCCCGATCATTGTTGGTCCCCTGCAGAGTCCGCTGATAGAGTGTCTGGTACACCGGCTGGGAGCGCAGCAGCGGGAAAGTGGGACAGCCGGCACGGTCCATCGTTTAAATCCCGAGGCCCTCCTGGTCGCACGCTGCGAGGTTCCGTTTTACCGCATGGCCAGCCGGCGTCTTTTCCCTCTTGATGAAGTGACTGGCATCTCCTATCCCTTTCTACCGGTGCGTACCGTTCTCTCTCTTTTTCTTACTACTCGGCGCGATTCTGCAACTGCCACTGCATCTTACAGCGGGAATAATGAGACGGCTAACAATGCGACGGAAATAATGAGAACTCGCGATGTAATATCAATGCAAGGCTGCTGGTCGCAAGTATAGAAAGATAACTGCGATGGTTAAGTAACGTCACGATACAGTCGCGCAATTTTTGTTTCGTTTTGACACTGCCAAGGGAACTGATATCGATAATGCAGATTTGTCATTAATCAAGCTAATTCGTGGACAAGAAGATGCAACTGCGGCAGGGAAGGACTTACCGTAACATCCTTTCTGTGTCTTGCCTTTGGGTTGTTTTTTTTTTCGAACCACTCACCCGAAATTAGCTGATGGCTAGTGAGGTCTCATTTATCAGTCACAGTGATAAAAACATCTCGCTGTTGCGTTCTTCAAGTTCACTTCAGTTGTTTTATATCCCAGGGGAAAATGTCTCTGCTAATTAGCACTTGCAAAATAAAAGTGGCCGGTATAACACTTTGTTTAGCAGCTTTCATTGTTAACTTTCTTTAGCGATGACAGCTCCTCCTACCTGCGTCACATTCATTGGGAGACGGGCCGTTGTGGAAAACATTAGTTCCCTATAGCTGTTTTCCTTACTTATCTTCTGCTAACTATGGCATCAAGACTGCCACAACCGAGGAACGCGTCAAGCTACTGATCAGATAAGGGAAGGTAAATGAGGGGCTCGTTTTTACATACATTTATGAAGGAGGCAAACAGTCGCCGGAACGTGGTTACTTTTATTGTCGATAGAGTAATCGAAATTAATGAGAGTCGCTGTCGTAAATCAAGGCAGGTGGGAAGAACTCTGTGTGTCATTTTTTTTTTTTTGCTCCACAGGGTGACATTGGAAGGGTCCAGCATTGATGAGGGAACGCTACGTATATAATGTAGACTAAAGCGTGAAATGGTCGGAAGTGATTCTTAATAGAGCCCGAAGTCTATTTCTTAATTGGCCGCAGCACCGAACCGATCCATTCTTTGTACGTGCCTTTCAATTCCTCGAAGTTCCATGGACGGTGGTTGTAAACTGTCGTCGCGGCGACTAGAGGCCACGCGGTGTCCACAGGGCTGCCTTCTGTAGCGGCTGTCAGTCTCACAAAGTGATGACGTATCTGATGTTGCCAAAGACTGCCCTTACTTTATAGATGAGTCCTTGCGGCCAGGAAGCAGTCCCTTGTGTAGACGGTCGTTCAGCTCTCAGACAGCACCGAGCATATCATTCATTTATATCATAATTTCTTGTACAGCTTCTCCATAAGGAAGGCCACAGAGTTGGTAAGGATGTCTTCTTGAAGATATATCACCAGCTCATGGGTCTCCTTTGCTAACAAGGTTGCATGCTTGTTAGGGGACACAGTGCGTTGTGAAGTATAGGTCTGTGTCGCGTGTAATTCAGACGCGATGTCCGGTTCATGTTCCGCATCGAACCAAAGCTCCCAGTGAGCATGTGAAAACGTCCGCGACAGTTCGAAAATTTCTTCTGCAGTGCCTTTTTACGCACTTGACCCCGGACGATAAATGACGCACCGCTCGAGTGCAGCGGGGGCAGATTCGCTTTGGAGACGGCGAAAGGGAATGCGGCGGGCGTCCGAGTTGTTCGATTTTACGAGCTCTTAATTCTGCCGGACACTGAGCCTTATATCATATGTCGTGAATAACGAGCCCCTCATTCCCCTTCCCTTGTTTGCTTAATACTAAGTGAGAGGCCGACATACGGCTATAGCTCATTCACAAAGGGGTGCATAGGAGTCGCATATCTTCCTTTTGACTTAGTTGCCGCTTCGCGAGCCGTTACGAAATCGTTCCACACAATGACCGGTAGGCAAAAAAATAGTGAACACGAGGGGCCTAAAGGAAACCTTATTCATGCATTCTTTACAAGTCAGTGCCTGCCTCTTTCTATGTTCACGATTCATTTTTAGTTGCTCAATGGTGCAGAGGTGCCCAAGCAAATCGGGTAATTTGCTGCCTCCGATGCCCTTTGGGAAAATGCTAACTAGAGTGATTGCCTACGCAGCCATGGTGCACAGTTTTTGACATTCTTGGGCAGTGTAAACTTCTGACTCTCAGGCTCTTGCTTAACCACGCCGAGTAGCGACCTAAGTTTTAAGCTGCCTGTACTTTTTTCCATCCGCTCCTTCTACATTACTCCCTTTCATAGCTTCGGCACGTTTTCCTCAACGACGAGTCATCGAAATGAAGATGACCCAGGTTCGCGCCGTGGACCCTTCTAACTGCACGGGACGAACACGTTAGTTCGTCGCGCCAAGGGCTGTTTCCAAAGACGGGGAAGCAGACATGCTCGAATGCGTCCCGATAAAATTGCCACACCCGCTGTTCCAGTTACTAACGTCGATAATCAAGCCAGTTGCAAAGCATACACTTCGGCAGTCATCTGAGTGCCTTGCAAACGAAAGTAAACGACTTGCCGCACGCATAACAATTGCAATCAGTGCACTGCTCTGTTGAATGTTTAACGGGCCTTCTTCAGCCGGGCTCCCCTATAACGACCAGCTCCTCTGTCGCGAAAACCAAGGCAACGACCGTACTGTGTACACGCGTCTTTGTACCTGTGAGCTCGTTTATGTGTCTACTCATTAATACATGACCGCTCTCATGTTATTAAGATACGGCATCATGCACTGATCACACTTTGGTAAAGGGAGGCTTCGCACTGCTAAGGCAAAAAATGCCCTCTGGCCGCTGCAGCTCTCTCAGCACGGAATACGTGCATTTCTGAAGAGAGCTTTTGTGCTCCTAAATTTGAAGAGGACTCGTCGTGGCGCGCACTTTTCCCATAAGCCATGAGAAGGAGCATAAGGAAATTTTCTATTTTTTTTTCATTTCAATATGATTCTCCCACCTTCTGCAGCACTTGACGCATCGTCGATTCAAGTGCGCGAATGGCAGAAGAGCTCAATGCATCACCCTGAAACTGCAGGTCATTTGACATTGGAGGGCCTCGTTATGCTGAAGCAGCCCGTGGGGCTGGTCGTCGCTCCTAATGAGAGGTTCGAGAGCAATTCCAGGTAAGGCGCTGTGACTTTTGACCGCTCGGTCACGATGGTTCTCTCTCCCCGACAGTTTGAAAGACATTATAACGAGATAAAAGATTTTTTGATATTGTTGCGTTTGTATTAAGACGTTTTGCTATCTTCATCCAGCAAAGGGCAGGGACCCGTGTTTTCAAAGCTTTTATCTTTAACATTTTTCTGCACATTTTTTGCTGTTTACGCCAAACTATCAAGTAAGGATAGCTGGCAAGCGATGTCGCCCGCCGGCTTCATTTTTGAAAGCCAGGCTTAAACAAACGGCGAAGAATCAGAAGAAACGAAATACAGAGCATGGTGATGAAAAATTTTTGATTGCGACTAAAACTAGTGGTTGGTGCCATTATTTCGGGAGTGCATTGGATCTTGCAGCCGCTCCAGCTCTTGCAATCAACTCCTGCAGAACTTTCTGGTCTTAGCTAGCCAGCAATTCTACCCAGTGCTCAATCGTCAATTATTTTATCCTTTCTGTTTTTGTGTTTTTTTGTCACGCCCATGCCACGTGGTATAGCTCCATCTCTATGGCAGTGTGTGCATGGTGGCTCATTGTCTTCTGGGTATATTCTGGGAAGTCTTTTGAAGTTTTTAGTATGTGTCTGTTTGTAATCTTTTTAGTGATAGTTACTCTTCCTTGTCTAGTTCTTCATTCGTTGGCACGTGTTCCGTTCTGTCTAGCCTATAGTGTTGCAGAATTTCTGACGACGTATTCAACGCATGGAGCAGCAACACAACTCAAACACTGAAGCGAAGAACAAAGCTTGCAAAATACGGTCCCAAGAGTTGTTTTCATTTTGTTTGTTTAGAGTTCACATCTTAAATTAGGAATATATTAGTAACAAGCGCTGGTACGGGGGCACAGTGGGCGAGAAAGAAGGCGCCTTTTTTTCTGTACGATTAACTTGCCATTTTTTTTTTTTCACGGCGGCACCAACGTAAGCAGCACGCTTTGCGGCCATGTCATTGTCTGATTCAGTTTGCCCTAGAATTGCTTCGGTAAATCCATAAAGGAGCAGTATTAATTATGTAGTATACACTTCCCAAAGAGATGTGTTCTAAGCGATAACCAAAACTTTCCTCCAATAGACCCAAAATTCTCTATTTCAAGCTCTCTTCTCCTGCAGCATCTTGAAAAAACAACAAAACCTCTGTCAGTCTGAAAAAAGTGAGACATTTACGGTTCTTAAATTTCTTCGAAATTCCAGAAAAATTTGTTTCCGCCAAATTTTATCCCTCTTATTCTCTGAAAAAGGAAAAATTCCTCGAATGGAACATGACTGCTCTTAACTCTCGAGACATGTCGAGTTTCGCCACGCTTACGATTGTAAAAAAAATTTCAGTCTATCTCCTCGTTGAGAGCACGGGTAAGGAAGAAATGCATTGCAGGAGAGGCAGACCACACTCTTGGACAGCCCATAGAGAATGCCATCGCCCTGAGACCACAAGGGTCTTCTTCCCTTCAAGCACGAATCGGGACATTAATATCAAAGTCTCCCATTCCATTTTGTTGTGTTCATCAAAGATTTTATTCCTTCAAAAAATATTACTGTTCAAATATACACTTCATCGAAAGGCACTACGGCCACAAAAGAGTATCTGCGCATATTTTGAATCCCAAAGAAAGACGAAGGGGGGGGGGGGGGGAGGGGGGGGGGGAGGGGGGGGGGATGGAGGTAAGTCAGTTCGGTTTGCTGCTTCACTCAGTTCATCTTTTTAAGCCAGTCATTTCACTCTACCCCAGAAAAACTGCAACAATAGAAAGCTTTAGTCGTGTTGAAAGCTCCTCTGCATGTTATCTTACCGTCGACGCGCTCGTTTTGTGACAGCTGTGCAAGTGTCCGATTCGCCACGTTTCCCACTAAAAAAATTCTCTCAGCGTCATCAACAGCGTTTGCACAATTTAATTTTAAACCCCCTTACTTCCACTCACTCCACATGGACAATATTATTGCGTATTTCTACCACCGGTGTGCAGCTTTCGTCATCGCCGGTGGGCTTTCTACACATCGGATGGACATCAAAGGGTACGACGAAGAAAGTAGGCACATAAGGGACGCTAACTGGGCGTCCTCCGTATAATGCAATTTCGGGATGTGGCTAACTGCGGGTTGTTAGAGCATGTAGGGCAGTTCCCTGCAACTATGGCTTCCCCTGTCCTCTTGCCCCGCGTTCTGAACAGCGGGTAACTCGTTTGCTTGCCACGCTGCGCTGATTCGAGACGAACTTTTGATGCGGTTAGCCAGGATCGGTAATTGCCCAGCCCTTGGCCGCTCTGGTACAGCGCAGTGGTTCCCCTCTGGGAAGTAAGAAAGAGCGGTCGGTGACGACAGTGGACAGATTCGAGAGCGGAAGAGCGCTACGCGCACTGATCTGTTTCGCTCGTGAACGACGCACTTTTTATTTCCAACAAATACGTGAAAGTCCATCAAAAGATGCATGTCTGACCTCTTCTTTGCTGCTGTGGGCTGTATTTGTGCAGCTGGCAATGGGTCATCGGTAAGAGGGCAGTAAACGGGGTCTCTGCTCTATGCATAGAGGGAAGCTCCAGTCAGCCGTGGAGGCTGCTGCGTGTATAACTGTGTGAGAAGCATCGGTTTGTTCAAACGTGCCCATACTTGAACGACTTCTAGATACTGCCTCGCTGAAACTATACAGACGCATGAGTCGAAGTGTTCGCCGTGCGTCTCGTGAAAAAGGCTGCCCCTTCACTAGTCTTAAACTTAAATAGCTGAAAGATTCTGCGCTTGCATCTTTTATATGCAGCAGCAGTGCCCGCAACGAAAACAGCAGCAGCAATGGAATAATAGGACATGCTTCTTTAGTTCAGTTTCCTCCTCATTCCTTTATTTTGAAGCGAAAAGTTTCGCTAGGCTCGTCAACACTGCTCTTCGCGTGAGCCAGAGGCCAGATTTGCCACTTCTGCGTATGCACGAAACCGAGCGACGTCACGCGCAGCGCAGGTGGCCGTCAACGCCGTAATAAAAAAAGAATAAAAATAAGCACAGAAACGAAAATAAAAAAAGAAATGACAGAAATAAAATATCAGAAATAAAAAAAATAAAAATAACAGACAAACAGTGCGCCAGGGAACTTTCATATCTAGGTGGACACCCGAACCGCGCCGTAAGGGAAGGCAAATGAAAAGAAAATTGGTTTTAGGGAAGGAAACGACGCCTGTCTCTCTCATATCTCGGTGGATACCCGAACCGCGCCGTAAGGGCCGCAAGGAAAATGAAATGAAATGAAAATTCGTCTTGAGGAAAGGAAATATCTGTCTCTCATATCTTGGTGTACGCCCGAAAGGAATGGACACCACAGTACATGTCTCTAAAGCAACCTTGTAAGACAGCACCATATTCACTACACGCGCGTCTTCTCCTCCGCCTCCGTAGAGGCAGTGTGTACGGCCGAACGCCTCCACATAGGGTGCATCGTGGTGCTCCCAGTGCATTGTGCGCGAACTGCAACACCCATGGCGTCAAACCAAGCGTAACTGAACCTTTTCGCTTGTATATTTACGCTTAAGCACAGCTGAGCCACTGCCATTTTTTTTTACTGAATTACGCCATAAGTACATGTTTTTCAATGTTAGACTCGTGTAAGTGCATCTGCATCCTCGCGTCCTCGAAATTGAGAAAAAAATAATTGTTTTATCATAGCCAGTCATTCCGCTCAGACATGCGTCGTCGCCTTAGCCGTTATGTAAGTGGCACCATTTCGCGATCTTGCAACAAAAGCAATCATCACAAAAATAAAGGCCTCCCTACGCTTTCGCGCTGTCTTCTGCCGACTTCCCTGTATTCTTCTAGTTCGTGTTCATGCTGTGTGGCGAATTCTGCAACTAGCCGTTACCATGACCTCACCGTGGACTTTCATAAAGTTTATTATAGATGAAGTACAGATGTGAGTGTGCTAATCGCATATTTAAAGCGTTTACCAGAATCTAAAACGTTAAGCAACGGACCCTCCTGTAGATGACACATATGAATAGCGTCAAATTTCTCAGCGGTGAAAGCACTTGCATATTTTCAACATATCAGTGGTTTCTTGTTTCCTACACCTCACCACAGATAATTTTATTTTTTTTTTCATCAATCACAGCGGCCTTTTGGGCGGTCTACCATTTGATGGATTTCATTCCAGTAATATGAGTTTTTTTGGCCTTTCACGCAAAAAAACACTAAAACATTTACCTCCTTTATCCAATAGTTCGTCAACGTGCTCAGACATTCACCGCAAACTCGGGTTACCGCTGTGTCTATTGTGCTTCACTTCTCAGGAACCTAAAGAGAAATAGATTAACGCAATCAGATACACACCATTAATAAGCTACCATTACAAATTCTGGAGCTCTACGAATCTGCGACGTCCTTTCGCGCATATGATGCAGCTGAACAAGACTTCTGTCTAGTAGCTCCGTTTCCATAGTTATTAAAAATTCTACAGCACGGTGAATTATGTGTTCAATAAGGGCTCGCAATTTCTTGTAATTTCCAGATCGTTCACTAATTGTCTTCACGCACCGCTTAAGCGGAATCGGTCGGTGCAGGGTCGAGGGGAAACAGCAGCACGGTGGAATGAATTTCGGTGGCATAAACTCGACGAAGGAAGGCTACGTAGCGGCTCCCAAGAAGAAAAACGAAAGTTAACGGCGCGAAAGAGGTTTCACAGCTAGAAGGGGAAAGCGAAGGTGAACGGATGAAGCCTATTAAGCATAAAAAGCACCATAATGAAGTCTTGCCACCTTCAGGAAATGAGAGTAAGATGAGCCGCTCAGCTTCTAATTCTTTACGCCGCCATGTGGCTGCACCTGATCTACCAGACACGAAATTACACCTGCCTAGGGAATGATGAACTGGTGATGCAACCCGCTCTGCTGTATTTTTTGTTGAGTTCATGAGATCACCGGTTCTTCCCTAATTCCAGCTCGGCGCCTTCCCGACAACTTCGCAGTTCATCCAGCTGGCTTTTCTGCATTAGGGCAGCCGGCAGGTCCGCAGTCGTGTTGACTGAGACGATGCGAATTCCTTTCGCATTGTTTCACAAGCCTTCTACCTCTCTCTTTCTTTCGTATTGTACAGGTGCGTCTTCGAAGCACAGGTCGGAGGCCGTTGACCAAAGACGCGTCACGGCAGGCACAAACCCCGGAGTCACACCGAAACCAGCACAGCACTTCGTTCTCCTCTTCGTCCACCGCGTGAACGGCTGCCGGTCGTTCCCATTACAGTTACCTCCCCGGCGAAAAAAAGCCATCCTGGCGACTTACGGGGACGAAAGAAATGACGGGTCGTAGTAGGGCTTTAGACGCTCGACGTGTACAGTTTCACGCCCCCGGCGACGATGATCCGGGGAGGGGTCAAGGGGCTCAACTATGTAATTCACGGGAGAAGTTTGTTGAAGAACGCGGTAAGGGCCGTGATAGCGGGAAAGTAGTTTCGTGGCGAGGCCGGGAGTGGAGGAAGGCACCCAGAGCCAAACGAGTGCGCCGGAGGGATATGACGCGGGAGGGTCCAAGGGGTCCCGACACTGCTTCTGGTGCTGCTGGAGTTGTGTGGTGAAAGAGCGCGCAAGTTGTCGACATTCTTCGGCATACATGTGGGCTTCGGAGAAGGATGTTGTCTCGGAAGAATCAGGGCGATAGGGAAGGATGGTGTCCATTGTGGAGGTAGGCTCGCGACCATATAAGAGGAAGAAAGGAGAGAATCCCGTCGTTGTCTGCGTAGCCGTATTATACGCGTAGGTTACGAAAGGAAGTACTTTATCCCAGTTGGAGTGGGCGGTATCAACGTACATAGCGAGCATGTCACTGAGAGTGCGGTTGAACCGTTCAGTCATGCCGTTGGTTTGGGGGTGATAGGCGCTGGTACAGCGATGAACGATTTTGCATTCCTTGAGCAGTGCCGCGACGACTTCCGATAGAAAAACACGGCCACGGTCACTGAGCAATTCTTTCGGGGCGCCGTGACGAAGAACAAGACGGTGTAGAATGAAAGAAGCAACGTCCTGTGCGGTCGCAGATTGGAGAGGCGACGTTTCTACGTAGCGGGTTAGGTGGTCAACGGCCACGATTACCCAGCGGTTGTTAGCCGAACTGGTGGGAAGCGGACCGTAAAGATCAATGCCGACGCGGTCAAAGGGGCGGGCAGGGCAGGGTAACGGCTGCAATGGGGCGGTGTTGTGGCGGGGAGGGTTCTTGCGACGTTGGCAGGCTGTACACGACCGAATGTACTGTCGTACGAAGCGGTACATACCGCGCCAATAATATCGCAGACGCAGGTGAGCATACGTCTTCAATACACCGGCATGGCCGTATTGTGGGTCTGCGTGGAAGGAGGCGCAGATCGCAGCACGGAGGTGGCGAGGAATCACCAACAGCCACTTCCGCCCTTCGGACAGGTAGTTACGCCGGTATAAGAGGCCATCACGAACGGCAAAATGGGGGGCTTGGCGACGAAGAGTACGGGATGAAGAAGGTGGCGAGGGATTAGAGAGGAAGGTGAGGAGTGAGTTGATCCAAGGATCCTGCTGTTGCTCGGAGAGCATATCAGGGACTCCGAACGACGAGAAATCATAGGCACAGACGAGGGCAGAGGCGGAATTGCAAGGAAGTGGTGAACGGGAAAGTGCGTCGGCGTCGGAGTGCTTGCGTCCAGAGCGATAAATGACGTGAATATCAAATTCCTGCAGACGTAAAGCCCAGCGGGCAAGTCGGCCAGAGGGATCTTTGAGGGAGGACAGCCAGCAAAGAGCATGATGGTCGGTGACGACATAGAACGGCCGGCCGTAGACGTAAGGGCGGAACTTGGCAATCGCCCAAATGATGGCCAGACACTCTTTTTCTGTCACTGAATAGTTAGATTCCGCCTTGGTGAGAGTGCGGCTGGCGTAAGCGACAACATATTCTGGATACCCAGTTTTCCGTTGGGCAAGAACTGCGCCCAACCCCACACCGCTGGCGTCAGTGTGAATTTCGGTCGGACAGTCAGGATCAAAATGGCGCAGTATTGGCGGGGAGACCAGAAGGCGACGTAAAGTGTCGAATGCGGCATCGCAGGCGGGTGACCAAGACGAGAGGTTCGGGCTGCCGGCAAGAAGCTGCGTTAAAGGGGCGATGATACAGGCGAAATTCCGGATGAAGCGGCGGAAGTATGAACACAAGCCTACAAAACTGCGAAGTACTTTTAAGGTGGTCGGTTTGGGAAAGTCAGCGACGGCGCGAAGTTTGGCAGGGTCAGGAAGAACACCATCTTTGGAGATGACATGACCTAATATCGTCAGCTTCGTGGCACCGAAGTGACATTTCTTGAGGTTTAGTTGTAGCCCGGCTGCAGTAACGCACGTGAGAACACGCTGGAGGCGAAGTAAATGGGAAGAAAAATCTTTGGAAAAAACGACAATGTCATCCAGATAGCACAGACACGTTTCCCATTTGAGCCCGCTGAGAATATTATCCATCATTCTCTCGAATGTGGCTGGGGCATTGCATAGGCCGAATGGCATGACATTGAATTCATACAGGCCGTCTGGTGTGACGAAGGCGGTTTTCGGCCGGTCAGCAGCAGCCATCGGGACTTGCCAGTATCCAGAGCGTAAGTCTAAGGACGAAAAATACTCCGCTCCCTGCAAGCAGTCCAGTGCGTCGTCGATTCGGGGTAGAGGGTAAACGTCCTTGCGAGTAATCTGGTTGAGACGACGGTAGTCCACGCAGAACCGGATGGAGCCATCTTTTTTCGTCACCAAGACAACAGGAGAGGCCCAAGGGCTGTGAGAAGGCTGTATGATGCCGCGCTGTAGCATATCGTCGACATTTTCACGGATGACGCGGCGCTCTGTGGGCGAGACGCGGTACGGTCGCTGGCGCAAGGGGGCGTGCGTACCTGTGTCAATTTCGTGAGAGACGGCGAACGCACGGCCCAAAGAAGGTTGGGAAAGGTCAAAAGACGCGCTGAAGCGTTGGAGAAGTTGCAGTAGCTGGTCACGTTGAGCGGGCGGAAGGTCGGTAGCGATGGCGCGATGAAATACGTCGGCGGGACGCGGATCGGGCGTGGTCGCACAAATGTCCAGGAGAGCAACCTCGGGACATGCACGGTGATCAGAAAACTCGTAGGCAAGTGCAGGGTCCAGTTCTTCGATACGACCGAGGCATTCGCCGCGAAGGAGAGAGGACGGGCAAGCAAAAGGGTTGGAGACATAAATGGCACAGTGACCACCGGAAATCGTGAGAACGGCGAAAGGAATCAGAAGGTGGTGACGGCGGGTGGCAGCAGTAGTGGGTGTGAAGAGAACAGGGCTGCTGAAGGCAGAGTCAGGTAAGAGCGGGACGAGGACAGAAGAAAAGGGAGGTATGGTGGTGTCGGCGGCTACGAGAAGTTTAGCGGAGGGCACAGGCAGGTCGCACAGGGAAACGTTACACACGGAAGATAGCGCAAGTTCAGCACGAGCACAATCAATCACTGCGTGGTGGGTGGACAGGAAGTCGCATCCTAGGATGATGTCGTGAGAGCACGCACTCAGCACAACAAACTCGATGAGATATTCGACGTCGTTGATCGAAACTCGTACGGTGCAGGCTGCGATGGGGTGAATGCGCTGAGAGGTGGCCGTACGGAGCGAAAAGTCAGACAGGGGCGTCGTCACCTTGCGAATTTTGCGGCGAAGAGAGTCACTAATCACAGACACGGCAGCGCCCGTGTCAACGAGCGCGAGAACAGGTACACCTTCGACAAACGCCTGAACCACATTAGCGGGAGCAAACGGAGGACTTGGTGAGTTCGCAAAAGACGCAGTTCTTGCCTCCGGAACTGCGACATTCAGTTTTCCTCACGGAGAGGTTCCGGTCGCCGAAGCATTGGGGAAATGGAACGGCGGCGAGGCGAAGGCGAGCGGCGAGTCGAGTACTGGGGGCGAGACATAGAGGAGCCAGAAGAGCCATTGGGCAAGGTCGGCTCGTGATCGTATCCGTGATCGTACGTGTGCGCAGCATCCCCATAGCGAGGCAAGCGCTGACGGCAGAGACGTGCGATGTGCCCTGGAAGCCCACAAGCGTAGCAGATGGGCCGATTATCGGCGGTGCGCCAAGGGTTCGTAGGATGTCGTCGTGTGCGAGGAAACGAGGCTGGCGGAAGTGGCATGGATGGGGTTGGAGCATAATAGGCAGGGCTGCTGCGGTACGTAGGAGAGGCAAGCGAGCGCGGTGCCCGTCGGACGGCTTCCGCATAGGTGAGTGGTGCTGCGACAGGAGGAGGCGGGGGGCTGGACGGCAGGACTGCAGCGACCTGCTCCTGAACAACACGGCGGATAGTCGGCGCAAGGGAGGGCGCTAGGTCGGCAGTAGGGCAGACAGGGTCTGGAACGGCGTGATGGAGAAGAGAAAGCTGGCGGGCGATTTCCTCGCGTATAAAATCTTTCACGCGCTCCATGAATAGGGTTTGGTCCGGAGACGAGGGACCAAGGGCCAAGCCAGCAAGACTCTCGGGAGGCGCACCAGACTGCCGCGTAGAAGCGCGTTGCTTGCGCAACTCGTCGAAGCTTTGGCACAGCTCGATGACGGCACTGACGGAGGTGGGGTTCTTCGCCAGGAGCATTTGGAAAGCGTCATCTGCTATGCCTTTAAGAATGTTATTAACTTTGTCAGCCTCGGACATCGAAGGGTTCACGCGCTTACACAAATCGACAATGTCTTCAATGTAGCCGGTGAATGTTTCGGTCGGTAGCTGTGCTCGAGCACGGAGGCGTTGCTCGGCGCGGAGTTTCCGCACTGCGGGGCGGCCGAAAACGTCGGCGAAGCTAGTCTTGAATGATGACCAGGTGGGAAGGTCCGCTTCATGGTTACGAAACCATAAGTTGGCAACGTCTGTGAGATAGAAGAGCACGTTGCTCAGCTTGATGGAATCGTCCCACCGATTGTAAGTGCTGACGCGCTCGTAGGTCGCCAACCAGTCGTCGACGTCCTGGTCGTCCGTACCGCTAAATGGGGAAGGGTCGCGCTGTCGTTGGACCCCGGAACAGAGGACGGTGGCAGGGGTGGCCGGCGACGACTGCGTCGAAGTGTTTGGCATTGTTGGCGGTGCAAGTAGCGTTCCGCTCCTGAGTTCCAGGTTGAGCACCGGGACGGGGATCGAAGCCCCTCCACCAAGTGTACAGGTGCGTCTTCGAAGCACAGGTCGGAGGCCGTTGACCAAAGACGCGTCACGGCAGGCACACACCCCGGAGTCACACCGAAACCAGCACAGCACTTCGTTCTCCTCTTCGTCCACCGCGTGAACGGCTGCCGGTCGTTCCCATTACAGTATCTTTTCTTACTGAGGCCACCGCTTTGGGCACATTCGCTTGGGTTTAATGAATTTTCCTAAGAGCCGTCTTCAGTCAGCCTTTCGCTTTGCCTTCGAAAGCTACTTTTAAAGGAGGGGTGAGACGTTGCCGAGTGTGCTGTTGTGGCGGAAAGATAAGCCGAAACGATAAATATTTCGGACCGAGTTGCTTCCCTGAACGGAAACCCGGCTCCGCTTCTGCGTCACTTGGCGTTGTTATGAGAGTGTTCGGCATATTTAACAACACAAGTAGAAATTTGCACAGCGAGGAAATGCAGAAACAGAACAGAGGAATCTACATTATCGATATATAGGCACTGAATTAACAAGACTGGCATAATGAGTCAACTATATTACGTCTGCTTGCCACAGTGCATATTTTGAATGAGGAATAATCTGCAGAGCTGTAAACGTAAAAAGTGCAGGTGGGCACGAAGGAGGCCAGGTTGCGCGTAAGCAAAGTTCTGCCGTGGTATCAGAGCCATGACAGTGATTAAGGGCGCAGTTTTTGTAAAACAGCATTTTCAAGCATTCTTTTATTTCTCCGTAAATTAAACACAAAACATTATCCTACGATTTCCGTCATTTCGGTGACTTCTTGCATTCTTCATGTAGCATGTTATAATGAGCTTCTCATTTTCGTATACCCTTTTTTCTGCTCAACTACGGTACGTTTTGTCTCCCTTCGGGGCAATGCAATTGTTGGGCTCGACGCGCCGTCTGCAGCGACGACAGTGGCGCCAGCGGGACTGGGCTACGTGAATAACGGCCGGTTTCAGCACGCTGAGTGTGTGTGTGTATTTGTGTACGCGGTTGCTTCCGGTGTCCCGTTCTGGGAGTTGTTTTGGTCGCGCACACGTGCGCCCGCCGGTGGCTCCTTACCCTCTCCTTCGAGGTCGAGAAACGGCCGTCGCCCCCTCCTTCTCGGCCGAGAGACACTGCTGGCTAGCCTTTGCGGCAGCCTTTGTCGGCGGCTGCGGCGGTGGGAAAGCGCGGCGGCGCAACCAGGGGACGGAGGCCCCTAAATCGGCTGTCGGCGGAAACGCGTCTGTTTGGATTCTCAAGTTCGCTCAAAACCGACAGCGGACCGACAACGAAAGGGAGTCCATCACGGTGCGAACGGCTCCGACTTGACAGCGAGAATGCGTATATCACCTTACTTGCCGCCAAAGGACTCCTAATTCCACGGAACGATGGGTGAACAAAATACACAAATCGACCATGTGTGCGTGGGAGGACCGGCGAGAGTGTGAATGTCCCGCCTTTTTGTCACGGTGGCGAGAGGGTGATGTTCCGCCCTTTTGTGGGCGGGTTTCGTCAAGGAATGTGATTGGCGATGTTCGAACAACCAAGTTTCCCCCAGATAGGTACCTAGGGAATTGAAAATGTATAAAACGTGGCTTCAGTGTGCTTCTAGGAGAGACTCCTGATAACCTGCTTTGTAAATAAAATCGTCTATCTTGTCTGGCAGTAACCGGCTGCATCTTATTCCGCACGTTGCTGGAGAGAAGAACTTCGGAGACCATCCCGAGGTACGAACTACAGTGCACAAAACATATCTGGCGCAGTCGACAGGATCTCCAGCGATGGGCGAATGAGAGCAGCAGCGGTGGACGGCGGACGAGACCGGTGGCGTGGACGGCGGACCCGAGAACGTCACTGAGGAGCCAGCGGCCTGCCAAAGCGAGTCCTTCCCGACCTGTGGAAGAAGAGAGCACCGCGGAGCGACTCTTCAGAAGTCAGGCGAGTGCCTCTTGGTTTCCTGTCGGGCGCAGTTGATGACAATGCCATATAACTTGCGAGACAGGGAGGTTAACACCACAGATGCGGAGTCGGACGGGGTTGAAAGCTTGCAGGAGTTGGCGGTGACCAGTGACGCGGTGGGGGATCTGAGTAGCGCCATGGAGGAAACAGCGTCGGAGCAGCAGATGAAAATGCTGGAGCTTCGATTTAAAATTGCTGAAGCAGAAAAAGAAAAGCAACGCTTAATTCTGGAGAGCCAGAAGTTGCGAGCCCAAGAGCGGGCTGAGTCCCACGAAGAGGGTAACAGCGGAGCGCTAGCTGTGGATAGGTCAGAGGAGGATAGGCGCCTAAAATATGCATCCTTATTGAAAGGAGTGCTAGCACCGATGCCGAGTCGGGAATTCCTAGTGCCCGGGTGGTTTGAGGATGTGGAGGCGACTCTTGATTCATATGACGTCCCGTCTGAGTGGCGGGCCGGGCTTGTTTTGCCGCAGTTGAGTGAAAGAGCACGCGGATTGCTTTCTACGTTGACAGCCGAAGAAAGAAAGGACTATAAAAAAATGAAGCAAAGTATTCTAGATGGATTGAGGTTGTCAGCAGCAGAATATAAAAGGATGTTTGAGAGGTCGGCAAAAGCAGCAGATGAGACATGGGGCCAATTTGCAATCCGGCTGGGAAACTATTTTGAATACTATACAAAAACCTCGAAGGCTACCACTTTTGCAGAATTAAAGCAGTTAATGGTCACAGACAGGTTGAAGGACTGCTTAGCAGCTGAGGCACGGGCTCATATTGTTGTCAATGAGAATCAGGGGTTCCTTTCTCCAGGCGAAGTGGCCAAGCTGGCGGAGAGTTTCGATGAAAGCGTGAGATGCAAACCAGGGTCAGCAGCTCATTTGGGAGGCTATCGAAAGAGGCCGAGTGGGGACCAGAAGGAGCGGGCCGGTGCAACACCTCATCAAGGGGAGAATTTTTCTTTAAGAGGAATGAAAGGACGGTGCTTTGAGTGCAAGTCACCAAATCACTTCGCTAGAGATTGCCCTCTCAAAAGGACAGGGGATAAGGCAGGCAGACGAGGCCAAGAAAAACCAGGAGACCGCGCCGTTGTGGCTAAAGTGAATGCTCCTTTGGAAGAAATAGCTCCCGCGAATGAGGTTGGCATGCAGGAAACAGAGAGGGTAGGTAGGAATTGCCTCGAAACAGTAACATTGAAAAGTTCGGAACAAAGCATTAATGCGGTGATTGATTCCGGGACTGAAATGACTGTTATCAGGCGAGCTCTAGTGCCGAAGTATGAGGCAGCTGGTTCCACAATAAAGCTGAGGGGAGCTTTCGGCGATGAAGTGAGAGCTGGGCTTGCATATGTGCCTCTCAGAGCAACAGAAGGTGCACCGTTTGTCTCGTTCGACAAGGCACAACCAGCTTTGCTATGTGCGCTGACAGACAAACTGTTGGCCGGAATAGACGCGCTCATAACTCCCGCAGACTACAGACAACTCCTTGAAGAAAGGGCAGTTGTAAACGAAGTTGTTTCAGAGGCAGAGACCGAAGGCGGTGAAAAGGAGACGACAGAGCATAAAAATCAGCAGACGGGTGCGTCCTTGGCGGTTACGGGGACAGACGAAGAAGCCGAGAAAAGGCAGAGCGCTCGGCAAGTTTTCCGTGAGGCTCAGGAAAATGACTCGTCGCTGCAGGAGGCTTGGAAGCAGGCTAGAGCTGGCACACATGGAATGATAATCCAGGATGAGTTACTCTATCACCAGGAGCACGTAGTGGGACGCATGTGCACACAGTTGGTGCTGCCATCGCATAAACGACAGGAAGCACTAGTGAGGGCACACGATTCGCCTTGGGCAGGACATTTGGGAGAGCGAAAGACTTTGCAGCGCATAAAAATGTCATTTTATTGGCCGACCATGGGCCGGGAGGTCAAGGAGCATTGTCAGTCCTGCCACCAGTGCAAAATCAGGGCCCCTATGAAAACACAGGACCGCGTACCCATAACGGCATTGGCCAGGCCTAGTGCACCATTCCAGGTGGTATACATGGATTGTATCGGTCCACTGGATCCACCATCAGCAAGGGGACATCGCTACGCACTATGTGTAGTTGATTTGCATACTAGATGGCCTGAGGTTGTTTGTTTGAGGTCCTTAACAGCTAAGGCTACCTGTGACGCGCTCACCCAGATATTTTCCAGAATGGGAGTGCCAGACACCATATGCTCAGATCAGGGCACAAATTTTACATCAAATTTAACGCAAATTATGCTGCAGAAAATGGGAGCGACTCCCAGATTTTCCACTCCCGATCATCCACAAAGTAATGGACTGGTAGAGCGGTGGAACGGCACTTTTAAAAGGATGCTGTTTCACATTGTAAGTGAGCATGGACGCGAGTGGGATCGAATGGTGCCATTCCTGCTTTGGGCTTATAGAGAGGTGCCACATGCCATCACGGGTAAATCACCGTTCGAGCTTATGTATGGTAGGATGCCTGTCGGACCTCTGGCTATACTGCAAAAGACGTGGTCAGGAGACTGGGTTGTTCCCGACTCATTGGCAGTGCCAGCAGCAGACTATCTCGAGAAATTGAGAAATGATCTCGAGGAAGCCAGTAGGGAAGCGGCAAAAAGTAGCGAGCTCACGCAGCAAGCTTATGTGGGGAGGTACAACTTGAGGACCACCGACAAACAATTTTCTCCAGGTGACCAGGTTCTTTGGCTGGAGAAAGAAGGAGATGGGAAGTTAATGGCACACTGGAAAGGTCCAGTAACAGTTGTGAAAAAGGTGCGGCCATATAGCTATACGATTGAGCTAAGTGATGGTAAGCGCCGATCAGTGCATGCAAATAAGCTTAGGCCATACAACGCGAGGGTCAACACTGTAGGCATAGTATTTGAAGGCGACACGGAGTTTGGAGAACTTCCCGCGTGGTCAGATACAACGACAGCAGTTGAGCAGCTGGAACGTGTAACTCTCAGCCATTTAGATCTGCTGCAGCAAAGGCAGGTAAAGGAACTAATCGGGAAGCACTGTGAGGTGTTCAGTGATAAACCTGGCCGCTGCAACTGGGGAGTGCACAAAATCAAGCTAAAAGATGGGGCGCAGCTGAAGCGTGCGTACCCTTACAAGGTGCCCATGGCACTAAGAAAGGAAGTTGACCGACAGGTGGCAGAGCTAAGGTCGTGGGGTTTGATATATCCGATAGAAAGCTCCCATGCACATCCCGTGGTGTGTGTTGCTAAGAAAGATGGCAGTGTCAGGTTATGCTGTGACTATCGCAAGCTGAATGAAGCAACGGAGCCTGATGCGTTTCCTATGAACCTGCCAGGTGACCTAATTTACGAGGTAGCGCAGGCAAAGTACATAACCCTGCTCGATATGCTAAGAGGATATTGGCAGATTCCGTTGGACGAAAGAGCCCAGGAGTACACAGCATTTGTCACCTCATCTGGACAGTACGCTTGGAAGGTTATGCCGTTTGGACTGAGAAATTCGGCAAGCACCTACCAAAGAATAATCAATCAGATCCTTGTACCACATCGTGAATATGCGTGCGCATATATAGATGACATGTGCGTCTTCTCGCAGACATGGGAACAGCACCTCGAACACCTCGGAAGGGTACTGGCTTCGCTAGCGGCCGCAGGGCTCACAGTTAATGTCACTAAGTGCCATTTCGCACAAAAGGAAGTGCGGTTTCTGGGTCATATCGTGGGGTCAGGAAAACACGGCGCAGATCCAGAAAAGCTTAGAGCCATTCAAGAAATTCCTGTACCACAAACAAAAAGGCAGCTGCGTAGCTTTTTGGGGCTAGCAAATTATTACCGGGATTACGTTCCGGAGTATTCAAAGGTGGTGCTACCACTGACGAACCTGACTGGAAAGCGCGTGCCTCAGAAGATACCGTGGAAGGAGGATGCCGAGGGTGCTTTTATAAAGGTAAAGGAGTGTTTGACAAAGGCCGCAGCGTTGAGCACACCCGATCTGAACAAAGAGTTCATTCTGGCCACTGATGCTTCAGATTATGCCGTCGGAGCATGTCTAGCACAGTTGGATGACGAAGGAAAAGAGCAACCCATTTCATTCCTGAGCAAGAAATTAAGCCCGGCCCAGTCACGATGGGCTACAATCGAGAAAGAGGCCTACGCCATCATTTGGGCGCTGGGAAAGCTGGACACGTGGCTGTTCGGTGCACGAATCAGGGTAATTACCGACCACAATCCCTTGAAATTTCTTACTCTGACCACGCCACTAAGCGCGAAGCTGACAAGGTGGGCGCTGGCTCTCCAGAAGTATAACATTGTAGTGGAGTACAAAAAGGGGTCTCTAAACGCAAATGCCGACGCTATGTCGCGTATGGTCGCCAATGACGAAAGCGAGTAAGATACCGTCGTCCGTTTTCGCGGCCTCGGTTTGCGAGAGGTATGGCATTGTTGGGTGCTGCGTTGGCGGGGGACCGAGGGGTACTTGTTGACAGATGAAGTGGGAGCAATGCGTCGAGCTCCTGTGATTGTTGTGTGCAGCAAGTTCGAAGACTGTGCCGCACAGTTTTGTGGGGAGGTGTTGGGCTCGACGCGCCGTCTGCAGCGACGACAGTGGCGCCAGCGGGACTGGGCTACGTGAATAACGGCCGGTTTCAGCACGCTGAGTGTGTGTGTGTATTTGTGTACGCGGTTGCTTCCGGTGTCCCGTTCTGGGAGTTGTTTTGGTCGCGCACACGTGCGCCCGCCGGTGGCTCCTTACCCTCTCCTTCGAGGTCGAGAAACGGCCGTCGCCCCCTCCTTCTCGGCCGAGAGACACTGCTGGCTAGCCTTTGCGGCAGCCTTTGTCGGCGGCTGCGGCGGTGGGAAAGCGCGGCGGCGCAACCAGGGGACGGAGGCCCCTAAATCGGCTGTCGGCGGAAACGCGTCTGTTTGGATTCTCAAGTTCGCTCAAAACCGACAGCGGACCGACAACGAAAGGGAGTCCATCACGGTGCGAACGGCTCCGACTTGACAGCGAGAATGCGTATATCACCTTACTTGCCGCCAAAGGACTCCTAATTCCACGGAACGATGGGTGAACAAAATACACAAATCGACCATGTGTGCGTGGGAGGACCGGCGAGAGTGTGAATGTCCCGCCTTTTTGTCACGGTGGCGAGAGGGTGATGTTCCGCCCTTTTGTGGGCGGGTTTCGTCAAGGAATGTGATTGGCGATGTTCGAACAACCAAGTTTCCCCCAGATAGGTACCTAGGGAATTGAAAATGTATAAAACGTGGCTTCAGTGTGCTTCTAGGAGAGACTCCTGATAACCTGCTTTGTAAATAAAATCGTCTATCTTGTCTGGCAGTAACCGGCTGCATCTTATTCCGCACGTTGCTGGAGAGAAGAACTTCGGAGACCATCCCGAGGTACGAACTACAGTGCACTAAACATATCTGCAATCTTTCAATTTTTAAACACAGATGTTGTGTGAACGGGGTGTTTATGGCGATCCCAAGGAATTTCTCTTTTTCAGACATAATCTTTCCGAGTGCATGCCTGTGTTCCTTTCTTAATGTACGTACGATGCCTCAGCCATGGTGTTATCAGTACTAGAAACGTGGCCTATACACAAGAACACAGGAGCGGCGTTTTTAAACATACACGTATATTTCAACGCTTCGTTAAAAGGCAAAGTAGCCAATGTCTTATTTTTTTTAATATAAACAATCGTCTGCATAGAATCCGAAACGCTAGATTTTTTCAAGCGCTTTGGGCTACTTCCTGTTCTTAAAGTTTGACATATGTTTCAGCATTGTGACGTAAATAACCCTGAAAAGCTTATTGAAGAACGTGAGTTAGGTGGTCCTGTTATGCAGGCTAAAGCATAGTATCTCTTAGGTCGTACATAAATAGGCCTTTGTGCCTGCTTGCAACTTGTAAGCACGGAGTGGCTGCAGAGTCCCTCTGCATCGATCCGACACGCTTGTAAACGCACGTTGGGCTAGAGGCCCGTGTACTCCGCGATATATAAGTGCACGTTAAAAAAACGAAGGTGGTTAAATTATCCTGAGCCCCCCACTGCGACGTCCCTCATAGCCCGAGTCGCTTTGGGGCGCTAAACCCCGTAAACCATAAGACTTACCAGAGATGCTGATAGCACTCGCTATCATTTTGTCTAAAATACAGAAAAAGAACAATGAAAGGGAACACAGATCTCGCTCGAGGAGCTGAACGGAAAAAGACAGTGGAGAGGGAAGCGGATCTTGCATGAATGAAGGGAGGATATTATCATGTCACTATTTTTTTGTATGTCATCTGTTTTTTCGCTACATCGATCGACAGTCCCCATGACACGCACCCCATCATGATCGATCACGAAGGCCAGATAATGAATGGCTCTATTTGCGCGCAAAGCCACTTAAAGCGCACGCCACCCGGAAACCTTCAACCGCCTCAGAAATAATAGCTTGACATTATACTTTCATTCGTCGCTGCTTAACGAGAGAGAACCGAAGCTCCCGCATTTCAGAGGCTGACTGCTGCGTTATTTTTTCGTGCGTGCTGACCCGAGCAGTTGCCACGTTCTAGCAGTCCGTCATCGCTTGCTGACAGCAGGCTGAGCCACCTACTTTGTCTTGAAGAGAGCGTTAGGTGTGTTTTGTTTTTATCTCGATAGACATGTAAGAAGAGAAAAGTGATGCAATAAAAATTATTAACCTCCCCGATACCCGACACCGGCGTACCCAAACGCATCGTCTAGAGTACTGTAAAGTTGCTGACACTGCAGCCGCCCGGAAAGGTCCGGAAGTTCCAAAACTTTTGCCACTGACTTTTCTGCACCTTATACACTGACTGGAAAGAAAACGCGCCATGCTCAAAGCTCTCAGGCGAAGGCACTGAGGCGAGCCTTCAGCGTGTGCGAGGCAGAAGCGTACCGCGTCCGTCGATATTGCTTTCGAAGCATGGCTGCACGCACAACACTACCACACTTGACCCGCCTCTCGTGCGTGCGTCTCGTTGATACAGGAAGCTGCTTCGTTAGATAAAGCAAAGAAGAGACTGGAGAAACGGCGAAAAGGGCTTCTTTATGTGCCGGAGCATAAGTAAGCTGAACTTTACCGCTTGCTTTGAACGCAGGTTAGCTGCGCTCGTCAGCAGAAAGGGCTCCTTACTTCCGCTCGAGTTCCGTCCTCATCAGGTTCCCTGCCTATTTTCTCGTCCACACACTCATTTCTCTCGTGCTTTGTATCAAGAGTATAAAGTTTACGTATTAGCTTTCCAAACTCTTAGCCGTGTTAGGGTTAGGGGTGGAGAGAATGTTTATACACATAAAAAGAGGAGAATGTGGGCGCTGTTCCTAGTCCGTAGTGCCATTGTATTTAGCTGATGGCCTCGTGTAGGACATTCCTGGCTCTTGAGCCTTAAGCTGGACAGAGCTCTCTCCCACCCCTCAATCGTTTCCTAATAGATTATCTTGAGATCCGAGTTTCCCAGCAATACCGAAGCCATAGAGTACAGGTCTGCCCCTTCGCTAGAATACCGATATTCGGAATCTAAAGTTTCTATGATTAGAATTTGAAATTTATTGTAGTTGTCGTACGCGCTTGTCTGCAGCTTTATGAGTTTCGTCTAGGCCGAAAAAAATTTGCGCTACACCCTTTTTATTTTTTTTAACAATGCCTTTTCGCATGCTTTCTTCGAATCAGACCTCAAAGGCTGCTATGAAAATGAGTTCGTCTTGTATTTTACATTCAATACTGTGACATGCGCAGTCAAGAATCATGCAGATCAGGAAAAATGGGCCATACCACTACTCAGTTTAAGTTCGGTTTAACCTTGTGAGACACTGAAGGTCGCTGTCTCATCCACATCGAAAATGGAAGTTCCGCGTTTCGATGGAGGCGAAACGCAAGAGGCGCCCGTGTGCTGTGCGATGTCAGTGCACGTTAAAAATCCCCAGGTGGTCGAAATTATTCCGGAGACCTCCACTATGGCACCTCTTTCTCTCTTTCTTCTTTCACTCCCACTTTCCTCCCTTCCCTTACGGCACGGTTCAGGTGTCCGCCGAGATATGTGAGACAGATACTGCGCCATTTCCATTCCTCAAGAACCAATTTACCAATTTACAATTTACAAGTTGTGCCTCGAGGAGTAGAGCTTTCGCTCTGAAATAGTGATCGAACCAGCAAACGCGTCCTTCAATACAGTCATGTATGGTAATTTTGTAACCCGTCATAACTGTTTCCTGAATCTGCGGCTCCCTCAACAAAAATTAATTACTGCAGGGTTGCTCATACCCGCAAAATATGGGCAAACTCATTTTTTCTCAACGGGAAGCTGCTTATCAAGCGACTTTTTGTGCCTATCGCACGTCTGTTATCGCAATAATTATTATTATCAGATTCCTATGGACACCTGCAGTTTCCTGCTTTTTATTTTCGAAAACTCACTGCACCGATTTCCTATAAAAATTTCACTACTCGGTGTAAGTGCAGGACAAAATTTAAATGGAAGATTTTTTTTACGAATCGCACGATCAAACCATCCCGATCATTATGTTCATAACAGCATGTTGCATTATTCTGTATTTGCCTCGCAATTAGCGTCAAAACGTACTTAATTGTATGTATATGGCGTTCTAACTACGCGGCGCGAGTGCAGGAAAATTTTAAAAGCAAAATTTGTCTACTTATCAGGCGGATACATGATTACCATATGATACTCCAGTTTCCTCAAAATTTGAAGCGATATCCAATAACTGAGTGGATTTCTCCTTTCCTTTGTGAACTCTTCGGACTGAATTTTTTTTTCGAACAGAAATAGCATACGACGTCTGACAGAGAGCGAAAGAACGTTATGAAGAGGACAATCCTTGAGGTCAGCAGGTTGAAACTGCGATCCTTGCCTGATATTTTATGCTAGGGGAAAGGGGAAGAGAATGAAAGACAGGTAGAGTACAAAAAGAAGGTGATGCCTCTCCGCCAGTGTTTCTCTCCGTGAACCCGCATCTTATCCTGGCCGTGAACGCACCAGAAGCGATTCATAAGAAATATAATAAAATTAATGTGCAGTAATCTGCTAACGAGCCGACATCCACCATACTCCTCCCGGTAATTTGCAGCAGAAGCACGTGAGGCCTCAAAGCGGAGCAGAGATTTTGTAAGCTTTCTTGTAACCCAAGGAGACAGCAAGAAAAAAAAAGAAATAAACACTCCTGACCGAAGAAGAGATGTTCAGTTCCAAAATAATCAAGAACTGTAGAAAAGGAATGGGGACGTCAAGATTTTTTTATTGTTTTCTAGCACAGAGCAAACAGCTAAGCAGCGCGCATATCTGAAAAAAAAATGTCACTCTTATAGAAAGTGAAAAAATATCAAAGGAGGAAGATCATGGAGAATAGATGCGCGAAAATGAAATTGTCTCTAATGCCATGTGATTCTG
This sequence comes from Amblyomma mixtum, assembly GCF_055824585.1. Classification (NCBI taxonomy): domain Eukaryota; kingdom Metazoa; phylum Arthropoda; class Arachnida; order Ixodida; family Ixodidae; genus Amblyomma; species Amblyomma mixtum. Next base: position 59,824,528 of record NC_143017.1, on the reverse strand, counting down.
ACAGGAAATATACACCTTTTGTTTTCCCATTGACTGATCTCAGGATGACTGCTCGACCGAACTTTGTAATGCTAGTTTTGTTTTATGTACATTGCGCAAGGGGGCCGGGGCCCTTGTCAGGGGTTCCGTTGCCTTTAGCCTTGGCCCCCTCTTGGACTGTGAGCCGCCGCGGTGGCTCAGTGGCTATGGCGCTCGGCTTCTGGCCCGAAAGACGCGGGTTCGATCCCGGCCGCGGCGGCTGGAATTTCTTTGGAGGAGAAATTCTAGAGGCCCGTGTACTGTGCGATGTCAGTGCACGTTAAAGAACCCCAGGTGGTCGAAATTTCCGGAGCCCTCCACTACGGCGTCTCTCATAGCCTTAGTCGCTTTGGGACGTTAAACCACATAAACCAACCAACCTCTTGGACTGTGTAAGAAAGAAAGAAAGAAAGAAAGAAAGAAAGGAAGAAAGAAGGAAAGAAAGAAAGAAAGAAAGAAGGAAAGAAAGAAAGACAGAAAGAAAGAAGGAAAGAAAGAAGGAAAGAAAGAAAGAAAGAAGGAAAGAAAGAAAGAAAGAAAGAAAGAAAGAAAGAAGGAAAGAAAGAAGGAAAGAAAGAAAGAAAGAAGGAAAGAAAGAAAGAAAGAAAGAAGGAAAGACGGAAAGAAAGAAAGAAAGAAAGAAGGAAAGAAGGAAAGAAAGAAAGAAAGAAAGAAAGAAAGAAAGAAGGAAAGAAGGAAAGAAAGAAAGAAAGAAAGAAAGAAAGAAAGAAAGAAAGAAAGAAAGAAAGAAAGAAAGAAAGAAAGAAAGAAAGAAAGAAAGAAAGAAAGAAAAATAAATAGATGACCACTTCGCAAGAAGAAAGAACGTGTTCAAGGCGAGCTACGGAGCGCAAAGTGAAGATTAAAGCCTCCTAATTTGCATATTTATCACCGAGCGTGCGCCGTCTGGGCGCTGCAGGACAAAGCGGTGGCACTCACCAAGCACCCTTTTCTCTCCTCCGAGACGAAGTTGTTTGTGTCGGCACCACTTCGCCTTCACAGAGTTCTTGAAGAACTCCGACCATGAAGCTCCTCTCTACAGTTTTGCTTTGGACCCCACGAGAAAAGGAGAACTGCAGCCGAAGGAGCCACCTTTGTGGGTGAATACAGGCTTTTTGCGGTCTTCTCTTGCCCTCTATAAACTCTAACGGAACACGTGTTATAACTAAGAGTGCGCTTCTTTTAGGGCGCATAGGATGGCTCAGGGACACAAAATATAATATGAAAAAAACTCATGCACATGGTGCCTTGCCATCGAAAATGTGTATGACCTACATACTGGAAAGGCTGTTTATTATTAGTAAGGTTGCCGCTTTCTAGAGGAAGATGCCTCACGAACAAGAAAGCACTGCCTCTGTACCGGCTAATGCGAACAACGTCGCTATTAAAAAAATAAAACGCTGTTAGAAATTCAGCATGAACGAAAAAAGCTGACTCTGTAAGGCAGTTTTTTTTTACAAAGTAAAAAAATGTACAGATGGCGAATGTAAGTTAAAAGTAAATTTTCGTCTTTTAATGCAGCCTCATGTTTCTTCTGGGTCACAGTGTAGAATAGACAAAGGCTGCCTAGGAAACGAAATGATCAGAAAAAATTCCGCAACATGATCTAGTATCAACAAAAGCCGTGGAAGTTTGAAAGGGGCGCATGGGACCAACACATTGACAACTTACGGATCACTATGGGACGTAAAATGCAAGCCGAGCAATGAGCAGTTCCCATGAAGGTATCTCTTTTTCTTTGCTTCGACAAACTTCGGGTGACGTTCTAGTTTGCAAAAACACATCCATTAACCCATTAGGGACCAAGAAAGATCTAACAGAGGAATTTTCTTCATTTTTAGCACATAATACCCTCATATAAAGGAAAAGAGATTGCTGAAATTTCGTCACGATTGCTTTATTCCTTCCAGAGGTTACACAGGTGTACTTTTTATAGTACACTGGGTCTTCCCCATAGCACATGTGGCTACTTCACTGCATTCCTCTTGGCGGCGTGAATTTTGTTATTATGTCTGCGATTTTTACGCAAGGTGATATAACACTTCTTGCAGGCCCTCATGAATATTTTCTGGCTATACTGGCACCGCAGTTATCCTACTTTGCACGGAAAGCTTTCTCATTTTCAAAGAAGCATCAGATACGATCGAGCCAGAGTGTCTGCGAACCGCTGGTTACTGCATGTCAAGGTGTAGATAATAATGAGTAACGTTCTTACCAAAGCAAAAATAGTCAGCTGGCTCGTCTCTAGCAATTTGGCAGATTGTTCAGGCTTTCACAATTGCAAAGTTGAGCTTTGGTGTCAACAACCACTATCACGTTTTGTCCCTGGTGCTGATATACTGGCAGTAGATGGCTTGATGCGAAAGGTCAACACCTGCCCTACCACTGTTGTAAAAGGAAAGGAGTTTTGGCTTTAAAAAAATCTGTTTTTCTTGTGCTATAGGCAACCACCACTCTACAAACACGTAGGCTCACTGCTGTTATAGTTTCAAGCCATAGTTACTATACTGTTGATCGTAGACTTCAATAAAGGCATCTAACCTATACTACTGAAGCAAGAATCGATGTTTCATGGCTGTTTCTATTTCATCGCTTTCTTTGACCCGAGTGGACACTTCCTAAACCCGTTTTGGCGAACGGTTCCTCTAGCCCTAAATTCCTCCTAGTGGAGCGTTACAAGAATGTCTTAGAGGTAAAAAAATTACAAAAAAAGTTGAAATGGTCACTAAGCGTTGAAATCACATCAGGTGACGACAAGACAACACGCGCTTCCAAAAGTTTCATTTCTGAACTCAAGTACTTTCCGCAGACGGTGTGAATGGCATAACAGTAACTGTCTGCTCTGCAGAACCTTCACTTCTTATAACCAAACTTTATTAGAACCAATTAAAATCATACCATCATCATACTCAAGACCGCTAGCGGCAAGTACAGCAGCCTCCGAGGCTTTGCTGAGCAGACAAAGTGATTTTTTTCGAAAAATTGGCAGGAACCATAAGATCTATGAACTGGAATAAATAGGCGCCGTTCTGCACACAGGAAGACCCAGTGTACTATAGAAAGTACAGCAGTATATAAATCATCACAGAGCAAAAAACGCCAAAGGTGCGGGACATTCAAAGCATCCATTGTTTACTTTGGTTGGTTTGGTTTTATGGGGTTTAACGTCCCAAAGCGACTAAGGCTATGAGAGACGCCGTAGTGGAGGGCTCCGGAAATTTCGACCACCTGGGGTTCTTTAACGTGCACTGACATCGCACAGTACACGGGCCTCTAGAATTTCTCCTCCAAAGAAATTCTAGCCGCCGCGGCCGGGATCGAACCCGCGTCTTTTGGGTCAGCAGCCGAGCACCATAGCCGCTGAGCCACCGCGGCGGCTCCATTGTTTACTTTCGTCTTTCGTGCTGCTCTATACTTGAAACTAGCGTAATATGTACATAAATACGGCCGTGAGAAAATTATAAGCAAGCAACTACCGGTGCAGTTCGTGGGAAACAAACATCCTGAAGTTTCACCACGGAAAGCTGATATACTGAGGAGAGGAAGTGCGCCAAATTAGTTAAGGGTGGTTGGCCAATCCCCTGTTGACAAAAGCATGCCCTACTTGAAAAGAAAATTGCAGTCTTTTGTGGTGAAATTATAAAAAAATTAACTGTACTTTTAAAAGTACGCTGGGCGCTAATGGGTTAACATTGAAACAAAAAAGGTCTAAGTGGTGTGTTCTATACTTTCTTAGACAATGCATCCGACGTCACCGAGTGTGGCGTGCTTCGCTAACAAAAACGGGGTTCGTGTTTGCTATTTGAGACCGAAAAATAATAGCTCTAAAGGGATACGAACACAAGATAGACCGGCGGGCATTGCCAATGAGCGCTTCCGGCACCTTTCCGCCAGTGTGAAATATATTGTCCCTGTCTTGAACTTCGGACTTTGTTAGCCGCGGCCATTTGAAGTCGTAAAAATTAATGCAATGCCAAAACACTCCAAGGCTTCTGATGAAATGTATTTCGCTCTCATGCAAATTTCTTAAGCATGGTGGATTTCACTCTGCCTGTAGTCGTCAACGCTATTCATCATGACTGCCTTTATTCAACTTGCGTGCCAAGAATTGTTTTATCCTTTTATATCTTGTTCTGTGATTTTCGATCACTGAGACACAATGAGTGCGCACAAAGAGAACTCTGCAAGAAATAATCTTCGGCAGAAATTTATGATCCTTTAGTATGTCCATGTGTACATTGATAAACTTGAGTTTTTGTTGAATGTGGAACGCTCAAAAGTTTTTATATCTTCTGCCTCTAAAAGTACACAGCCACTCTAAATCCGCCTGCAGCTTCTTTCCTTTTCACTGATTCTTAGAGGTTCCGTGCAGACGTATATTAGCAACCCTTTTTAAACTATCACAGTCTTTTTAAACTAATAATGGGAGCCATAAGCAGCGGCTCTGTCGCTATCTTGAAGACTAACCCACTGTACTCAAACAACAGAGCCTACTTTGAGAATACGGTGATTACAGATAACCTGTGCAGGCATGAGTTCGCGTTTCATCTTGCATAAGAGCCACCCATGACCCATAAGCCTTGTCCGCAGTCAGCCGACAGCAAGTCCGGTTGCAAGCGGGCGGCTCTTTTCTGTTGAGGCCGCGGGCAACCGACCCTGTCTGTGCGACGCATCGTTCCCGGCCATTGAAGACTGGGTGTGCACTGCTCAAATAAGTACATGCCATGATTACGTGTACATTGTGTCAACACGCGCTTCCTTTACATGGAGTCCGCGCATCTCTTTTCTTTACTTTTCCTTACATTTTTGCTGTTATTAGAGTTTATCTTTCAAACAAACGACTCTTCAAGTAAATTCAGCTTTTTTCCTCGCTTCAAACACCCTCTGTCCCCTCTTCCCAGGCTTCCTTGACTTTCCAGCATGCGCTCAGCCTTATATTTACTCTTTGTTCCTGCCTTTCCGCATTAAGGACGCGTTTGTTCAGCGCATTGCTCACTCATTCTTGCCGGTGACGTCAACTTAATCTTAGTCGCATCTCCGACATAACACTTGCACCGGCCTGTTGTTTGTGCGCAAACTTTAAATTAAAACTTCTTTTCTGGAAGACCTATCGCCCAAATCTTCAGAAAATTCTCGAGAACTCAGAAAGAAGGAAGAGAAGGGAGAAGAGCCGAGTGGGCGTCAGAGGGAAGACTTCGAATAAATAAAACCTGGGAGAGGAACCGGGCAAGAAGAAAAAGCAAGAGCGGCCAGGCGGAAGAAAATGAATAATTGCGTTACCATAAATTCGCAGAATCCCCCTTCCTACCACCTTCTGCCTCCTATTTCACGTACGGGTGACTCAAAACAGGCAAGTAAAAATAAATGCTTCACTTGGTCAATCTGGTTCTTCCTGCTATTACTTATTTTCCTTTTGAAAGCACACCCGGTTCCATCCTTCCTTTTTTTTTCCTATTACTTGCGCCCAGGCAGTTCTGACCTACTTGTCAGCGTTGTCCACATTCTCTAGCAGAAGCACATAGAGCCCTGGATAATAAAATAATCTGGGTACGGTTGCATTCCACGTTGAGGGGAAGCCTAACGGGAACTATGAAAATGCACGCACTGCAATTGAATGCTGTTCTCACGCTGCTTTTGATTCCCTGATGACGTCCTTACTATTTTAATCACTTATTCCACGCGTTGCAGCTTTTACATGCTGTAGTGTCTTTGTGTCGTAAACCTCCTGTAGTCTCTTGCGGATTTCTACTCCCCCTCGTTCTTTTCCTACGACGCCTTTAGCTAGTGCCACCTCCGGAGGCGCTCATCTTGAATGTTAGACAACGGAATCTGTACCCAAGGCGCTCAAATCTGTCTCCTATAAATTTTGCTCAGCCTTCCCCTGTGCTCTGCGCAGGGACTCTGCAGTTGTAGCTCTTAAGCCTGCGCTTGGAACTTATCTCTGTTTGTGTGTCCATTGCGAGCGGATCCAGCCTCATCCCTCTTTGCTTAAGCCCGTAAAAAGTCACCGCGGGCGGCTTTGTGAATGTTGACTGGCGCAGGAAATGTGCAATATGGTCAGCTAGTTCATGGCCCGGGCTCAAACATCGGTTTTGCCTTTCTCCTAGATGCCATTCCTTTTTCATGAAGCGCTTAAAAAACCGACCGGCCCCGCTTTTGACTAATTTTCGCCCGCACCTGGGAGCCCCGGTCTTATTCTGCTTCAAATGAGGCGTTTTGGTTCTAACTTGAGATTACAGCCATAAATGTGTGCACTAGGAGTCCACGAGAGGTATTATTACATTTGGTTTTGTAAACATTGAGCTTGAACAGATTTGTAGATTAGTGCAAATTAATGTGTGATATGTGATAACCCACTCTTCTCATACAATTTCCACCTTAACGCCACTTATAGGTTCGTAGTAACTGGAAATAAGTATTGAAAATAGCTCTTTTTTTTTTCAATATGCCCATATAAGAAGGCTCTGCTTAAAGGCAGAAGGGAGGCAGTTTTTTTTTTCACGTCATTTATGTGGGTCACATTGTGTTTGAGTATATATTTTACATGCACGAAAAACACTTTCTGAAATACAGAACGTAGTGCAGTCATAGTGATTTTGCGCATTATATAGGAACCATGGCTGGCACCATGACATGCAAACGGTTGGCACATCAATGCCGCAAACCAATCCCGTTCTTCTGTTTGCATAATGAACCACCAATTTAGTGCTGTTCAGCCAATCCGCACTAAAGCTATCCAGATAGGATGGCCACACAACTGACAATTAGAAAAAGCCACTAAGCATAACTTGCTTAGTTACGCTTTTCTTCAATGCACTAAAGTAGGTCATTTCATAGCATAACAGCACGGAAAGCAGCACATCGAACCAGAAGGTCGTCTTTATGATCAGTGCTCATCATTATGCATTCAAAGAAATGTCATGTTTAAACGACCCTTTCGTTGAAAAACATGATGTGGTCTCTGGAACCATGAACTATGTAAGATGATTGTTTCGTGTATCCTACAGGGAAGAAGAATGCGATGTGTGTGGGAAAAGAAGAAAACTTTTATTTAGAAGAGATTAATTCGCAGGAGCCGGTTGGTCGGGGCTTCTAGCGCAGGGCTCCTCTGGCGGCAGCTGAGAATCCGGTGTGTTAGCCTTTCTTTTAACATTTAGTCTACGTTTTATCTTCTTTTCTTTGTGTTGTTCTTGCATCAGACACACCCGAGAGCGGTGAGAAAAAAAAAACGATGTCATGCTATAGTGTGTAGCGAGGGTCTCAACTGAGATAACACTGAATAAATTTTCACAGCCTTCACGTTTAAGTAAAGCTGAAATTTGGTTGAGTTGGCATGTATTCACACTGTCTCAACAGCGCAACAAGGACAGGACGAAACGGAAACAACAGAAAAGCGCTGTTCTGCTTCCAGCTTTACTCAGTGTGATTCCTAGAACACTGGGCTCTGATGTGTCAGCGCTTGTGTGTTGTTCCCTTTTCGTCCCGTCCTTGTTGCGCTGTTCAGGCAGTAAGTTCGCAGTTAAGGACTGCTCTAAGTCGACGTCCGCTTTCTTTTGGTTGTAAGCAGGTCACTGCATTCCTAACCATATAGACCAATGTGAAAGTATCTGCCTTATTATTTCGTTAGGCACGGACCACACAACGCTGTTCACGAGAAGCACAGGTGACTGTTAAGCGATCGTGTTTGTTCGATCCTTTAGAGAATTAGCTCTCCTATACACGGCATCCATGTCACTTAGAGGGAGCGTGACGCTTGCAATACAAGATATTTATAGCTCTTCTCTTGGCATTCAGAACTATCACATCAAACGCACTGTCGTCGACAATAGAAAAATTGGTAAAACTTGGGCGTCCTCGTCGTCGCGACCATGCATTGTCCTGGAATGTGCAGAGATCCATCATGATTATTTATCACCCAGTGAGGTGTACCATGTCGCTGTGAAGCACTGCAAAATGGTGAGCGGTTAAAAAAAAAGGGGGCAATTTTTCTGACCCTATTCACGGAACTTCCAAAATAGGAATGGCTCTTTTCAGTATTTCATTTCGTCTAGTACTCGTTGAATGTAGCTGCGACCAGCCCCATTCAAACATATCGAAAGAAGGGGTGATCCGGTATTGAGAAAAGCGCACTGCACTTGAAGGCAGACATGAAGCAAGGAAAAAGGTAACGAAAAATTTCACTTTCGGAAGAAAAAATGGAATGGAAACACGAAAACTGGACATCGAAAAAGTCGAATTCTCACTGTCATCTAACGAAAAAGCTTGCTGTCAATAAAGAGCAAAAGTGTTTTAGGCTTCAGTAAACCACAAAAATGTTTTCGGCTGTCCTACAAAGTCGGTGTAGTTGATTTTCTTGTGACGATAGGTTTGGGTCACAATCACCACCTTTTCGTTTCTTTTAGTTTCCTATCCTTACCTCAAGCTATTTTTTGCCGCTCATGACAACGGCTTCTGCCCTTCAGTCCACCCATTGCCCCTATTGCCGCTCCTTCGTCCTGTCTTCCGCTGTTACTTACCCGCTGCAAACAAAGCCGGCCACGCCTGTTCAATAGAACACAGACAAAGAAATTAAATGGATGGACGTGTGCAGAACCGGGAGGAAAATAACAGAACCCCAGAAATGAAAAACAATTCTCGACGTAGATGTCATGTGGTGAAAACCACTAGGGTAGAGAAATCGAAAGAAACTGTATCGTTTGTTTTTGATTGCATGACCCCTAACCTCAGGATTAAATAAGTTATTAAGCTGAGTGACTCGTTCGTTGAACAAACAGGTGTCGACCTGGACGGCTTCCGTCAACTCTTTTGATCCACTGAGTACTATCTTCCAGCGCTGCTGTAAGCAGAGTGCAGTAAACGAGCGGGACAAAAAGGAAGACAGAGAGAGAGGTGATGAGCTTAGGAACCACTAGCGGCATCTGCACCCTCCCGTTCCTAAGACCACTACCGGTCTCTGAGGGCTCCGCGTTATCAACGAAAGGAGAGGGGTGGTGAGCATGCCTACCGTAAAGAGACAGGCCTCCGGGAATCTGGCAGAGCCCTCTCACAGCTGCGGACTGCATGCGACCACGACGACACGCAAGTGCTCTGCCGTACAGCGAAGAAGCATCAGGGACCTTTCACTGCTCGGCTCCAATCACTCTGATGTGCTCCTGTCTGCGTCAGAGTCCGGCGAATAAATCTCCACTTCCCCATCTCCTCTGCTACCCCGTTGCCTTGGCGTCGTATTTTTGTGTGTGTGTGCGTTCACTTAGCGGCTATTTGTTCGCCTCTGTAGCAGGAAAGAATCACATTTTTTCAGGGCGCTTTCCGCCTCCTCTGGAGGGGGTTGCGCCTTTGGACATTTGCTTTATTTTCTTCCTTCCTGCCCGCCATCCCACAAGAATCCTGCTAGGAATTCAACTGATGTAGTTTCTAACTGCTTTTTTTTCGCTATGCCATGTTTTTTTCTCATATCTCTCTGGCCAGTGCATATTCGTCATAAACGTGCCCTTTTTGGTACCAGTACTGGGCTCATTTTTGTACGTTTCTCTGCCCTTTGGTAACTTCTCAGCCCAACTGGACCGAACAAAAAGGCCATTTGATAGTAGATTAATTTAACATTATTTTATATATAACCGGTGGGTCTTCTGTCTAAGCATCGCGCTTTAGGTCCCGCCTTTTTGATCCATTGTAACCCACTCAATCTTATTTCTTTGATCGCAATTAGCTTTTCGTTCAAAGGCACAGCCTCATAACTTAAAATAACGATTTTGAAGCTGAAGCTTTGACGCAGGACATCGGCACAACTGACCGGTGCGATGCGGTATTATACACGTTGAAACACCAACAGGGATTACCGGGCTATTTTTGACGTGAATACGTGTGTCGGAAAGTCAGCGTATTTTAGCCCTTGCATATCTGTTTCATCATACTTCTTGCAGAATGAGTTTTGATTTCATTTCTACGACTACTTGGATTGTTCGTGAATACCGCACACGTATAGCTGATGCTCGAGTTTTGCAATCCCATTTTTCTCGTCGCGCTTAATTGCACAGCAAAGAAGAGCCTTTGCAACATAGATATAGGTAGGGCTGCATGAAATGTGAATGGACTCTCAATCACGAGCTTTTGAACTCCGCAAAAAATATTTATTTAATTTCTGAAGCTTTAACCAAAAGAACCGAGTGTGATTGGAATATTGCATGCAAAAAAACACTCTACAGCATTTCTCTAGTCACTTACGTCGTAGAACGTGTGTACTGCAATATATTAAAATTTGAAGGTACACATTCACAACATTAAAGATAAAGAAAAGTTGTGAAGCTTTATATGTGCTTTAAAGGGTCGTGTGCAACCGAATTAAGATAACGTTCTCCTGGGTGGGGTAATCAAGCGTTTCCTGCAAACCCAAATGTACAGTGGTGAGCAGCCTTGTCTAGAGCGCTTGAGCAGTGCGCACTTGGTAACAAAAACCGAAATTAGAGAGCAGCCCCTCATTACAGGGCAAAGTTTTCGCGCCTGCTTTGTTTACGAGGCTATCTGGCGCTACTTCCGTGCAAGCGTTGCAGCTGGACCCTAGAGGTTGTCACAAAATCTGGATTTGTTTGCAAGGAAGTGCACCGCCCGAGCGCTCTAGACAAGGCTGCTCACCACTGTACGAGGGCGCGGTGTGCCTACGTGCTCTACGGCCTAAGCAACGAACATAGGCATAAGCTACTGGACATACCTGCATTTCTTCAGTTTCTAGATGCTTTCAGTGCAGGCTTAGCATAGCGGCGTTATATGGAAAGAAAGGGGCAATATAGAACCAATTCAAATTGAGAACAAAGTGCCACCCCTCACCTCTTTCTTTCAGTATCTATGACGGCAGTGACATTCAGTTTTAACCACAAGTCCCTTATTGCGACTGCGGTAGCTGTGGCAGCATTTAAATAAACGCGGAATGAAAGAAGGCTCGATCTCTAAGACTGTGGTGCGGGGTAAAAAGCTCCCTGCTGTAAAAATCAATTTGAAGCCCTAAACTAAGCTTGCCTCAAGATTAATGTCGTGTATAAAATCCAGTGTGTCGGAACAACCTCTTCTTGGCGCGGGACAGCCATACATTAAGTGTGCAAAACGCCAATAGATTACACAATCGGAACTTCTGAAAGAAGGCCCACTGGCGAAATTGGAGCAAGATAAAGAAATCGGCCACGCACTGAGAGTTACAAACGAAAGAGAGAAAAAAAATTATCTGCCTTTTACTAATATCGACGTTTTTAAGTATTAATTCAGTTTATCCTGTGTACGTTATATTGCACGCCACGTGCGGTTTAAACAGCAATTGCAGAAGGCAAAGCATATTTTCAGTAAAGCAACTGAATTGGTAAAGGAAAACTTAAAGAACATTAAGTTATAACACAGGGTACAAAGAGCGAAACGAAAAGGTGACTAGAAAACACACTACGATTTTCTTCGCATTACCCTGCCCACAGACCTTTCAGGACTATCACTGATTGCAATCGCTTCGGGCAGTAAATTCGTCTAGCTTACTTTACTTTATATATGAACACCTTTATTTTAGCGAAATCTGACATGTTGGAAACGTTTTTAGTTTTTTTATACTGTAACTAAGTGGGAAGATGGAATTGAACGCTTTTCCTAAAGCAGTGAGAGAAGAGATGAATCAAGAAAATTTGGTATTAGTTAAATGGGTTCAATTTGATTGCAGGACTGATTGTCTTTTTTCAAACCTGCTGTACACAAGCGCAAGGACATGATTAATACAATTTGAAAAGTATTTGGGAAGTATCAGGCAGTGATAGTGACAGGTGAATCAAATTTACTCAATTCTGCAAATCTTTTTCTATAGTGAGTGCACTTCAACACCTTCTCTCAGATTTGCTTCTCACTACATGTTTACAAGACAGGCAAACTGCGTGAACATGAAAAAGCAAGATGTTAGCACAAACAACCCTCGTCTTGCTGTTGATCTCTTTTTCAGCAACTAATGGGAACCCGCATGAAACCCGCAGCATGGAACCCGACCTGACGGCTAGGATATTGCTGCCTCTGCCTCTGCTCTCCACTAACATGGGATTGCTACTAATTTAGGATTTATACAAGCGAATGAAGTGAAATGTGCAAAGGCTATCATAACCAAAACTAAATTAATATCTAACAATCAAAAATATCAAAAGCAGCAATTAACAGCTTATCGAGATTATAAGACAAAAATTGCCACAGAATGAACAAATTTATGATTTGCAGCCTTACCTTGTTAATCAAGATGTATGTACATTATCAATGCGTCTCGTCAAAACTTAGCTACGAGACCAGGAAGAGAAACCTGATGAAAATTGTTGAAATGAGGCAATGAGCAGTGCAGCGAGCTATGAGAATGAAAATAAAAGATCGAGCGTTAAGTGGCCGAGAAAAGATAACAGAAATTAGATTGGTTTATATTTATGGGGTGTTTAACGTACCAAAGCGACTCAGGCTGTGAGGGACGCCATTCAACCACAAAGGGTTCTTTAACGGGCACTGACATCGCACAGCACACGGGCCACTACAATTCGGCTTTCATCAAAATTCGACCGCGCAGCCGGAATGAACCTGCGTCTTTCGGATCAGCAGCAAAGCACCACAACCGCTAAGCCACCGCTGCGGCTCTGTGATAATTCTAAATCAAAGAAAGGGAACGTGAAATAGTGCCGCCTTAGTAACTCCCGACAGCAATGGAGAGATTAACATTGGAGAACCTGTAGTATTTATGAATTCATTGACATCTCTTCTTGCAATGGATGTAGTAAAGCTTATTATGATGGTTTGCAACAACTAATGAAAGTGGTTCGTGATGATTGCACAAAACGATTTATTATAACGTCGATTTTTTTTTGTACTTCAAGGAATTCTGTCCTGCTCCAAACAGACCACAAAGATTAATATTGACTATCATTAAGTTCGCACACACACGCTCCAAACTTCCTTCTTTTGCATGGTTAGGGAAGAGTGCAGGAACGAGACGCAAGGAGCATTTAAAGACACACATGGGCGCTGGATAAACTTAAAATGCCGGCGACCTGTATGGAATAAATAAAAGTAATATATAGCAAACGAATTTTTTCAGTTTATGCTATTTTAGACCTTATTTCTTGCCGAGAAGATTCGAAGTAAACAGAGAGGAATTGTATCAATACTCATTCAGGCGCAGTTTCATGAAAGGACTTTTCTAGGCTATGTGAAGTCGCCGTCTTCGTCTATATTGCTGGTTCTTCCTACAGTGCTATAAATTCGTTCCTTGTCACCATGAAGCACGCACTAATTAACAAATAAAGTATTATACTCTGCTGCAGTGTTCCCAGGGGTGTGGATGCCGGTGCTAGCAGTCCGATGTAACGATGACGTCTTCTTCGCTGGCTGCAGTAGTCGTCTTGTCACCCATGTAAAAAGAACCCGTTTGCATGCCGAACTTTGTGGCGTTCGATCTGGCCTCCACGTTGATGGCTTGGTCCGGCGACTGTCCTGACAGCATGCTCAAGGTAAAGCTGGCGCGAACGGTGAATACACTCGCCACAACAAACACTGCGACCATTAGCCCCACGACGAGAATTAGGACGCAGCCGCGGTCTGGGTGCACCACTCTATCCACATCGAAAAACTTCATAAGCGCAAATGGCGCGCGGCTAAGTCCCTGGACCGTCTCACTATTTGATATTTTAACACAGGGTGTAAGCCCTTCATCGTCCGGTAGTATAATCTCCGGGACTGGTGCTGGTGTACCATATGAGTACTTTCGACGAATGGTAGAGATACTTTTTAGTATATTTTTGGCTGTCATTTTCTCTCGACATGTGGAAAACGCCGACCGCACCTTATCAAGGAAGACACGTGGTGGGAACTTTCGACGAGTGGTAGACATACTTGCTAACATATCTCTGGTTGCGAGTTTCTCGCGACATGTAGACAACGCCGGCAGCACCTTACCGAACAAGACACGTGGCGGAGTGTTGTTGTTGTTGTTGTCCTCTAGAAAATGGCGCATACCCACTGCGGGGGATTGGCCAAGACACAGGCGGCAACTGATAGGTGTACAAAATGTTAAACAAGAAAATAATGGTGGGGAAAAATAAAATAATCATGATAATAATAGCAATTAGGAAATAAATGAAAGGATCTCAGATGAGTAATTGAAATAGGCTAAACAAATGCTGTGAGATCGGTGACTGAAATAGAGAACGGGGCTAAATATTCCACGTGTCAGAAAGCTTTGATTCCAGAGAAATAATGATCATGAGAAAGAGCACAGCTTAAGACGGCAGCCGTTTAGTGTCTGTAAGGAAGTTTTGCATGGCGGAGAGCACATTCCAGTTGCTGTGCCCAAGGGAGGAAGCCCCAAGAGACAGAGCAACCCCAGCTGACAGACTTAAACCAAGCTGTCGTAACGGAAGCTCCAGCAGGCGGCTCCGTAAAGAGGAGAAACGGCGGCAGGTCAACAAGAAATGATCTATCGTTTCGGGTTCTCCTCAGAACGGGCACAATGAGGAGACCGCCAGACCAGATCTATAAAGGTAGAAGTTTAAAAGAGGCACGCGACAACGTAGACGCGTGAAGGAAACCTCAAGCTTGCGTGATCGCCATCCTTTACTGCACCACGGGTAAAGGAGATGCCGGAATTCGGGAGAGGAGGTCAGAGCTGATGCTGCGAATTCTTTCAAGAGCAGATACCTGCGAAACCTGGCCGCGGTAATATATGCGCTGGGTGGAAGCACAGATACGACTGGGGCCTTGAAGAGATGCCTTCGCCAGGGTATCAGCAACCTCATTCAAATAGATTCCTCTGTGCCCAGGCACCCAGACCAACCGTAATGAACACACGTGGGGTGGAACCAAGCATTTGAGTAACCGAAGTGCCTGAGATGTTGTAGGCGCGGTGAGAGAGGAACACAACGATAATGAATCTGTCATAATTATGACAGAAGACAAGGAGCTGTTTAATTTGCGCAACGCTAAGACTACTGCTAGAAATTCGGCCAAATAAATAGGGGTGTAATCGGGAAGGCGGAGTGAGAATGACCAGTCAAGGGAGATGGAGAAAATGCCAACACAGGCCTTTTCTTTACACTGTGAGGCGTCTGTCGCTATGAGCACATGAGATTTAAAGCACAGCAGGTAATCCTGCAATAAACCGCTGAGCAAATGAAAATGCATTAACTTTGCATGTTTTGGAAAGATGTCATCGAAGACAATCTGAATAGATGAGTTGGCGCATACCGGACGGATGTCCGAAATGCGGACGTTTAAGGGGTCCAGGAGGGATTGCACCAAACATATCTGAGGGGTACGGAAACGAGACCAGGTTTCGTTGAAAAATAGCCTAGGCTGACAAA
The DNA here is from genome assembly GCF_055824585.1 of Amblyomma mixtum. Classification (NCBI taxonomy): domain Eukaryota; kingdom Metazoa; phylum Arthropoda; class Arachnida; order Ixodida; family Ixodidae; genus Amblyomma; species Amblyomma mixtum. The sequence continues at coordinate 59,809,160 of NC_143017.1, read as the reverse complement.
GGAAGATCAAATTGGAGGCATGGAGCGAAGAATCGCACATTCTTACGAACGTTTTCACCGTTAAGAGCCGAAATCTAGAAATCAATGATGGAGTACGCGCTTCCAGGTACAAAACAGAATTCGCCACAAATTTCGGAAGGCCCAAACAAAGGCGCAACGCCTCCCGCTCCAAGAGAATCAAGGGGCGAAGTTTATACGCTGGTGCACCAGAGAATAAAACACAGCCGAACTCTAAGACTGGACGGACGTACATTCTATAAATCATAAGAAGTGAGTGCCTTCTCATGCCAGAACGAACACTGCTCAGCCTGCGCAGCATACCGACTGCTCGGACTCCTTTCACAGTGATCTGCTCAATATGGGCCCCCCAGGAAAGAGAAGGATCATAAATTACTCCGAGGTATTTGACACTTTGCACTTGAGGAATTACATGGTTCCGGTAAACAATAGAGATATTAACTGGACGAGAGAGCGGAAAAACCAATAAAGCACATTCATTGACATTAAGGGACAGATTAATGTCTCCTAACCATTGGTCTAGGACATTCAGGTAGGACTGTAAGGACTGGTACAAAGAGGAAATGTCGTTCTCTGAAGCAAAAAAGGCGATGTCATCAGCATACACATAAGTGGACACCTGAGGACTGCAGGGAATACTGCTGAGTAAGATGTTAAAAAGTACAGGGGAGAGGACCGCCCCTTGGGGCACTCCTCTCGCTTGTCGAAATTTGCTTGATGAAACACCGTTCTGAAAGCAGTAAAATTCCCTGTCAGCAAGGAATTCAGCAACCCAAGCCACAAAGTATCTCGGAAGTTCTACTGCCTGCAGTCTTTGCAAGAGCGTCCTGTGCTCAACGCTGTCATAGGCTTTAGATACATCTAAAGTAACAAGCGCTGCGTATTGGTTTCGGCGCCGAGCTAACTGTATGCGGCTCTCCAGATCGGTATGGGCACACCATATAGAGCATCCTGGTCTGAAACCAATCTGGCAAGGGTTCAACAACCCAGTCTCTGAAATAACAGACATTATTCTATCATGCAACACCCTCTCAATTAACTTAACGAGATTCGAAGTTAAAGAAATTGGCCTTATATTGTCTAATACATAACCATCTCTCTGCTTTTTAAGCAACGGGATAATCTTTGCTAAACGCCACTCATTTGGAATCCATGGCCCCTTAAGAGAGTAATTTATAAGCGCCAGTAAGTCGGTGGGAGATTCCTCGAACAAAATTTTAATCATAGAAGAAGTCACACCTCAGGGCCAGGGGCCGCGGGTGGAAGGCGGGATACAGTGTTCGAGAGCTCAGTGAGGGTGCTGAAGATGTTATTGGATGCTGGCACTGCTTCTTTATCATCGACCGCATCGACTGGGTTGACTTGTTCTGCCTGGGCTAGGCTGATGTGACCACTCTCCTTGGATTCCCTCTCCCCTATATCCTGACCAAGTGACGGGGTCTTTGAGGCTTCCGGAAGGAGTAGAGGCTCCGGCAAGACCTCTTGGTGCTGACTGCGAGTATCTCCTTCGACGCGCAAACAGTGGCAGTGACCGTGGCAGCCGGTTGCATCGTTCTTGTCGACGAACAGGTATCAGTAGCGGTGTACATACCAAGCGTGAGCGTGGAGATGTTCACGGTCTTCAAGTGCGACAAGGAACGGTGGGCATCCTGTCCTGCCTGTTCCATTGTTGGATGCTCGGAGACGGTAGAGAACAACTCGGTCCAGCCTGAAGCAACCCTTTTGAGTATTTTTGTCCCACTTCCTTGGTCCGAGCTTGGGTTGAGAGCTCGTGCCGCCTCCTGCTTTTTCCCTCTCAACGCTTTGACCATCTCCATGGTCGTGACGTTTCGAAGAGCTGTGCTGTCGAGGAGGCAGTGAGACGTCACCATCGGTGTCTTCATCAAAATCATAGAAATACTGCGTGTCCGACACGTCACCAAAATAGCGGTATTCGAAGTCATCGTATGGGCATCTCCACGAAGGCTGCCGTTGTTTGAAGCCTTCGGTGCGGTGAGCCATGACGCATCTGGGCTCAGAACATTAAGCGATCTTTGTGCGACGCTCACTTTGGGATTTGGGCTTGCCTTGGCACTTCGTACTGCCGGTTTTCATGGCAGGTGGATGCAGAAACACTGTTTGCCGCTTCTTCTTCCAATTGAGGCATGGCGCATGCCCACAAGGGGGGATTGGCCAAGGTGTAGTGGCATAAACAAGGACATTTTCATAGGCTTTTACGACAAATGTATCGACGAAAAACGACAGAAGAATATTTAAAGATAAAGAAGAATATTTTGGTGAAAAAAAACTGTGCAAGAATTTTAAAAGAGTCAGCATATCAGCCTACTAGTTGCAGTTATGTAATCATGCAGAATCCCACAAATTGAACCCAATGCAAATCCTTCGGCGCTCGCACCGAACGATAATGACACTGGCAGAGATAACGGGAGCCCTAACCTGGGGAGAGGGACCTCCAGGTAAATCTTTCTCTGAGGTACGAACTTTGGAAAGTACAGGAGTAAATGGCCTACTGATTCAACGTCCCCAAATCAGTCACAGAGGTTTTTCGGTGACCACCCACATCTGCATAGATATAAATTTAAATTGGGAACCTTGCACCGCACCCGCGTCATTCATACCTTACACAGTGTGGTCTTGAACGAACGGACGTTCTAGTTATATGCTAAGTACTTATAATCAGTCGTATTTCGTAAGGGATCGCGTAACCTGGCTGATAGGTGTTGGAACCGCTGAAACCTGCAAAGCACCAGCAGACTGAAATTCGGGAAGGTATGTGTCACTTACCCGGCAAGAGCTGACCTTGCTAAATAATCAGCCACCTCGTTTGAATGAACGCCTGCAAGGCCAGGAACCCAAACAATACGGAGCTCCTTTAAAGTTTATGGATCAAAAAATCGCAGGAAACGGCTAAAAACCTTTTTGTGAGGTGAAAAATCTTTTTGTGTGAAAAATCTTCTCGATCGCTTCTTTTTCTTCGCGCTCGCTTCTCTTTGTTCTTTTTACCTCACTAGCTGCTCTTATATATTAATTTCGAAGGCAAAGTAAATAACACGTGCAGAGCGACGAGCAACATAAATTTTATATCTCAGTTAATTCAGGAGCAAATTGTTTATTGTTCTATTGCTTATACTGGTCGTTTTTTGTTCCTATAACACGTTTTCTGACGTTTAGATCGGCGCGTAGCACACATGGGTGGCAAGTTCGATCGTCATGATCAAAAACACAAAAACTTCGCAAGAGACGAGGCAAAGAGAGGCAGACAAGACAAGCGCAGACTTTCAACTGGAGTTTATTGACACCACGCCTGCTTACTTCGTCACCAACAATACCCATGCACAACAAACAAAGGTGCGTTTGACGGCCATCAGTGTTCGTTGCGCATGAGCATTGCTACGAACGAAGTCGGGGGGCATTAGTTTCGTAAACTCCAGTTGGGAGTCTGCCCTCGTTTTCTCTGCCTCTCTTCTGTGTCTCGTCACTTGTGCACTTTTTATGTAACGTCACGTCCTTCATAACATTCGTTAAACACCATGCACTTTGATTAAATGTCATTACAGCGTTATTTATTTTTACACATTTTTTTACGGTCGCAAAAGATCCAGCAACATTAACATTTTCTCTCTCTTAAGGAATAGCACAAAAAGGCCACAAAAAAAGAACTATAGTTGGCTTAAGCGCAGTGATGGTATGGTTCTTGCACAGTTTTATTTCAGATGTATAAGCAGCTTAAAAGAGAGAGAGGGTGGAGGGGGGCTTTTTTAATGCCGCGGAAAGTGGACATTTCTTTCTACAGAAGAAAAAGAAACACAGCTGTCATTTAAGCTAAGGCAATATTGCCGCGGAGGCAAAATAAAACCATCTTCGCTTAGCCATAGCGATGAGCATCAATTTAAATCCTTCATATTGCGTACGTCTGAACCGTAAAGCGTAAAGTTGATAGGATTTACGCGAAGGATGACGCCTGTGCAGCTTCACCTGCATGCTAACTTCGCTGGCACCAGTAGGGGAAAAAATGGCTGAGGCTTAGCTAAGGTTAAGCCTAGTCAGATGCGAAGCATATTGATGGCCAGGCTTGGTAATACATGGCTTTCCTTGGTTGACGTTCATCCCACTCTTCATCGGTCTCTGTTGCACGCTGAAGCTTTCGCTTCTCGTTCAAATCAGCCCTGCTTCTAGGCGGCATCCCAACACCTGGCCGCCTCGTAAGTGCACGGAGAGTTGTTGTTGTTGTTGTGACTGAGAGAAGGATGAAGAGGAAATTGCACGGGCCTTCTACTGGCTCTAGCCAAGCCACAACCGCTGCCACGTGCAGATAGAGGAGAGTTAAAAGATCAGAGGAAAGAGAAAAAGGAAAGAAAAGACGCGCGTCGCAGCAACAACTGCGTCCGCCGGAGCGGACGCTGTTCAAAAAAAAAAAAAAAAGAAAAAGCGGCCGAAGCCGCGCTCGCCGAAGCGAGAACAGATACTCCTCGTGGCCGAAGCCGCGCTATCACACCCGGAGAGCGAGGCAAGCTCACCTTTATACCGCTGCTGTAGCGTCACGTGGTCAGCTGCAGCGCCTCTGATGTGGAGCCTCCACCGCCGCGGCCGATCGCGCGAGCCGGCAGCCCATCTCTCCTCTGCTGTGACGTCATGTTGTCACGTGGTGTCACGTGGTCACGCTAAAGGTCAATGGTAGCTCCACCGCCGCGCTCGACGGGCTGTAGTGTAGCTCTAGTAATACGCTTCGCATAAACATACGCAAGCTCGCCAATACTGATTTTTTTTTGTCGAGGGCAAAGGGAGAAGATTATGTAAGATAAATATAGAGGGCTTTCAGCTGCACTCACAAAGAGGCAACTGAAGACTTCATGCAGTCATTCGCACATGCTATAGTTAGAGAAGTAAGTGTAGCGTGAAAGAAAAAGAATTATGTCGAAACGTTTATGTCGCACACGAAACAAGGACGGACAGAAAAGTTAACGAAACACATCGAAGGAAACGAAACACAGGAAAGGTCAAGCATAAACTAAGAACGGTGAATCAGGGACAGGCAATCGTGCCTGTATGATGACTGATTTACAGTTCGCGAAAGTTAATGCTACCAGAAAAAGACGCCGGATAATTTCTGATTCTTTTCCCTGATTTCCTGAGGCAATTTTTTTTTAGGTAGAAGGGTAACAGATAAAAAAGGATTTCAAGGCAGCAGACGAGTGAAGTTGGGTGTGTGTGCGTCCGATAGCTGCTCTTCTAGGACCAATACCCGTCCACCTAACCAAGAATCGACGAGAAATTCTCCTGTCGCACAAGCAGACATATCACGCCGGTGCACAGAAGTGAAACTGATCCGCAGTCGCGTCTTCGTCTGGATTCTTGACAAATCCAAGCGGATTTCGCTGCTTGCGGGAGCGATTGCTGCAGTTCTCTCTGCACCTTCTTTTTTTGCCTTCCGTTTTATAAACATGCTACAAGCCTGCCAAGACGACAGAGAAAGAGGAAAAACAAAAGAACCGACGACTGAACAATGCGAGGGAAGGCAGTCCGGCTCAGGCCCGAAAGCTCAGCAGTGCCTGAGCGAAAGGGCTAGAGTGGCTGCAAGATCCAAAGTACTCCTCGAATAAGAGAACCGACCACTAATTTTAGTTTCAATTAAAGTGTTTTCTTTTTCTTCTACTAAGCCCGTGGTCTTCCACGCCTTGAGTATATGATAACTTTGGTATTATTAGGCATTAAAAAACACAATGCCTGCGCTGAAGTTCGCCGCCCATATATTACACCAAGAGCTGTCTGTCTGTTGATAACTCGAAAAAAAATGTATTATACACATCTGACAGACCTAAAAAGTCATGTCGGCTCGGTCTCAAGCCAGTTACCTGGGGAGATTAATTCATGGTCAAGGCTTTCCCATGATCACCCGTCTATTTATTTACCTCGGTCGTGTTCCTTTTCACCTTACCGTACATTAAGACAAGTCAGTGCTACAAAGTAGCCCTTAACGAAAGGAATCATTGCACTTCTTCACACAGAGCTTGAACCTGTGCGCCAGTACGAGATTTATAGCTTTCTGTCTATTTCCGCTGTCTGTTACCAAGTTACACATGGCTATTATTTCTTTCATTCGCAGCTGCTTGGCTTCATCTAAACTACCCCTTGGCCAGTAAAGGGCCTCAAGTTACGTCGGAGCACATCTGTATTTGACCAGGGATTGAGGGAATGTGTCCTGAAAATTTGTTCCGCACACCAACGACCCTGAATCTTTTCTCTTCCAGCAACAGCCCACCTCCACATTCGCTGTAGAATACAAAAATTCACTGATAACTTTCTTGTACCCTAGTCTATACATAGGCAAAACATCTACATTTAACTTGCATTGCTCCCTTATTACACAGCGGAGTGTACTCGGGTGAGTCGTTTTGCTAAAATTTACGCTTTTTCACATTTTATTTCTCTCTCTTTTCCGTGCTTCCTTAGTTTTGTTCTCTGCAATCATTCTTGACCTTCTTTTTCTTTTGTTTTGCGCTCTTCAAGGAATATTTTAGTTTTCGCTGCCCATTCAAGTCTTTTGACATGACATAGGCTGCTTTGCGCTCGAGCTGGTCGTTCTTGTGTATATTTGGTGCTTTAATTCTCACTGCTTCGCTTGTTTGCCAGTCTCGAACAGTCCAGAGGCACGGTGTGCGGGCCAGAGGGTGAGTATAAAATAAAAGGGCACAGGCGCCCGGCTTAGTTTTCTATCAGCCGATGGCACCCGTGTTGACAGAATCGCTAAAGTGAACAGACTTTGACTTACACCGCGCTAACAATTTTCGCCCGGCTGGATTCTCAAGTCTGCCGGACAGGTTCGCCCGCGTTGTTTTCTTAGGTGTTCCCCGTGTTTGTTTCTCCCGCTCCCTTCTCCCTCCTCTTTTCAGAGGTAGCCTTATCCCGGCAGGAAACTAGCGAGGCGGAAACTGTTTACTTCCTCCCTTTGCGTCCACAAACTTCTTTGCAGCCTTTACAAAAGCTTTTGCTGGTTTGTCGGAGAGAAGATTGCGGCGGATTTTTGTTTTCTGCGCGTCAGGTTTTACGTGTCGCGTAAGCCCCTTATATGACTCGCTCGATCATCCTTCTTTTCCCGCACTTTCGGGGTGTCCTGTAATTACTGTTCCGTGGGTGCTTATTCTCTTTGTCGTCTCCTTCCGCAACTTCTTGTTATTCTTTTGTTGTTTAAACGGAGTCATTCACATTACCAGCCAGTTCCTAGCAAACCGGACTACTTGGGTGAATGTCTATTTAAAACGAAGAGTATAGAACGTTCGGTTTGGCGCGTAGGTACCGTATGATGCAGGAGTTTTTGTATGAAAATGTTAGGTTCACCATCATGCAATGCAGATTTCTGTTCTACTGGAAGCAAATGTTAGTAGTTGTTCGCAAAGGCAGCAGAGAGTAAGCCGTGCTTCTTACTAAGCATACGCCAGGCTATGCTATTTTGCCGCAAATAAATACGATATCGCGATGTTCTCTGCAAACATATGTTTAGCTTAATTCTTAATTGACGAATATGGATCAATACTTAATTTTTTATACAAGATGGGAATCAATTGCGGTTGAGTTGCTACGCATTGATGTTGACAGGCTTTTACATCAGTAATATATTAGAGAACTTTTTAATTAGTTTAAAATATGACCTGAATAATAACATCTCTTGAACTAACTCGACATTCTCTCTTCAGACAAACGGCAACAACATGGAGTCATGAAAATGTAGTTCACTGGAGTTGACATAAATTTCCTCCGATACTCGTGCTACGGCTTAAGGGTATGTCGCTATAGCGTTATGACACTATAGCATATAAGTATGACGCTATAGTATATCACAATGCGCACAGGCGGACACTGTTTCGCCTCGGCTGGTGTTCCGCCGAGACCACGCTGGCACCATCCTTTCTTCTACGGCACGTGGCGAGCACTGCTAGCGCCGGTCGCCATATGCAAAAAGCGGCAAAAAAAGCGGGACAAGCTCTCTCTCGCGAATAGAAGCTAAGGAATGAATACCGGCTAAAGATGAATGGATGGAAAACTTTATTATGCAAGCGAGTTTTGACCGTGCAAGGTCTCAGGGCCACCGCACAACCCTCACATGACGTGCATGTGTCCAGGCCACGTAGGGCCATGGCACTGGCACCCCGGTTCACGCAGCGAAGTTGCATGTCCGGGTCCTGCGACGCAAGGAGGGCCTCTCATTCCTCTCATGTTCCAATGGGGGGCTGTCCCTGCGGGGAGGATCAGCAGGGCAGCCGAAGAGGATGTGGTCCAGGGCGGCATGCGATTCTCCGCAGAGAGTGCACTCTGGGGAGACGGGGCGGAAGCAGGAGAGAAGCTGAGGGGTAGGACGAGTTCGGGTCTGGAGTCGACTCAGAAAGCACGCCTTGCCCGTCGACTCTACCCCCCTCCCCACCCCCGCCTATCCCACTCTCGGCTGATGTGGAACGCGCCCCAAGACGCGTGAGCAGCTATCTGCATTTTATGAGCCGTCCTAGGAAAGGGTACGCCTTTCCCACAGTGCATTTCATTTAAATCTACTCTCAAAGCGGCTCCGGTGGCTCGGTGGTTATGGAGCTCTGCTGCTGACTCAAAAGACGCGGGTTTGATCCCGTCTGCGTCGATCGCATTTCGATGGACTCAAAATGCTAAAGGCCCGTGTACTGCGCCACGACAGTGCCTGTTAAAGAATCCCATCTGGCTGAAATTGATCGGAGTCCTCCACTGCAGCGTCCCTTATAGCCTGAGTGTCTTTGAGACGTTAAACCGTGTAAGCCAGCATCTACTCCTGACGACGAGATAGCGTGAAATTTTTGCAGAATCGTGTCCCAGGAGAATTCGACGGAGCTCAGCCAGCGATGTTTTCTTGTCTTTATGATTCCTAGCAAGAACTGAAAGCGAATATTCGCTGCAATTCGTAGATTACTGTCAAACAGAACGGCAGCCCGAGGAACAGGATCTGGTAAAGCGCCTTAGAAGATAAAAGCTATTTCTTAGTGCGACGAAGCCGATAATTCACGACCGCGCTGACCTTTCCTTTCTTCATAAATATTTATCGGGGCGCTTGTGTCTTGCTGTTATGCTGCTGTCTGACGACCTCGCGATCTCGTCGCGTCGATCTTAACAGCATAAGCTGGATCTTTACTTTTTTCTTAGCTCGCTCAACGACTCTGGCGACCCGCCTTGCATTGTGAATTAATTGTTGCCGCAGGAAACAACTCGCCACGCAGATACCGCACGAGTTAAAACTGAACCATGGTAAACATGTTGTGCAGTTCCTCGTGTGCCGCTCCTGGTGATTATAGGCTTGCCGCACAACAAAGATAGTCCCTGATAATCTTTGCATGGCCAGAAACTTTCATTATGGAACCATGTTAAAGCAGTGGCAAACTACATGAATAATTCACCTCTGAAACATTCGCAGTTGCCATGAGCATACTATATCTAGCGTAGAAACAGAGATTAACCAATGGTCTAAAGAAAGCTAGCGAGTGCTGCGAAAGGAAATTAGAGTATCCTTGGCGGCGTCCTAGAGAAGTGTAATTTTAATTTTTAAAATTAGTAATGCAACAGAAGTTAACTATTCAGCTGAAAAAGTACGGCAGATAAGCAAAAGATTTGGCGCGCATGTTGCAGGCCGAAAGATGTAATCTCCAACCACTTAATGTTTAAAGCGATGCTGTATTGTGGGAGAGTAATCGGCGCTCCCAACAAAGCTCGCAAGATCCAAAATTAGCCTGTTTTCCACGCGCCAGATGGTAGCCGTTTGGAAGACGTGCGAATAGGTTCGTGCGTGACTGAGGTTGTTACCGATCCTAGTGTAGCCGCATTCCCGGGTTTATTTTTACGTTTCATGCGCTTGTTTCCTTTCGTGGTTAGGCTAGGCTAACCACGGTTAGGCTAGGTTAGGCTAGATTATGATGCAGAGAAGGGCGCAGTTGTTCGGAAAAGTTCTCTAACAGGTTCGTTTCCGCGATTACAATTTTATTTTTGAACCACTTAGGCTTGCTAGCAAGGACATAATGTAATTTTTATTGTTCATATTATGGCTGGTTTTTGAAGGTGAAAAATTGTCGCCGCCTCCGAAGACAAAACTACAAAGAATGTTTGCTACATTCGAATCGGAGCGAAAGCATGTATTTGTGCCATGTAGAAGATGCGGTGAGCAGGCAGTGCCGTGGAATGGAGCAGTTGGAGGTTGATGAAGACGACGCTCTTCAGTGCACAGCCCGAGAGCGTGGTGCAGTATAGCACGAGGCGTGTTGGCTAAATATGTAAAATTCCCATCTCGTCATGTACAGAAACTGTTCTCTGTAAGCTACACACTAGGACATTACCAGCCAGAACACGGCTACAGAAAAGGGGTATTTTCGTTGTCGACATTGTGATGCTCCTGAAACGATTGAGCATTGTTTCAATTCTAAAGATTCAATACTCTTCTTGGACATCATGCAACGGACATTGCAAAAATGCCTTAATCTCACGCCGCATTGTGTACGATTTCGCACTGCACTATCATTTGTGGATGAACCATTAGATACGTTATTTTTAATTGCATTACAAAGGCTGTGGAAAACTCGCATGACGGACCGACATTGTGAGTTTGTATTTTCTCCTAAAGACCATTTCTGTAGAATGATTGTACACCTAAATGAATTGTGTATCCAGAACAAGTGTGAACGGAAGTGGCACTCACTCTTAGTGCTATGGTGTTCATTGCCTTTTTCCTAGTTGTTTGCTGCGTAGATGTGCCGTGTTATGATGTATTTGATATGTGCTCCGAAATAATTCTTTTCTCGTGCTTCATTGCTTATATGTGCTGTTGCGCCACTGTCCTCTTAAGGTTTGTGGATCGCTCATTCCCAGAAAACATCGCATCACTGCAATAAAGCCCAAGTTGAAAAAAATGTAGCGAGAGCTTAGTGGTTTCGCTCAGCGGCCCTTAAAGGAGATATGTTCGCTCAGCCGCGGGTTCGGCTCGCAGTCATGGGCATTAGTTCAATTTCGTTTTCTCGTTTTCATGGTTTGACCTCTAACTTAACTGAAGGTCAAATTTACGCGGTCCACGATTGAAGCCCGAGATATCGTAGTCAAGCCTTCGCTTTAAAACCTGCAATAACCTTAAATACTGGTATTTTAATGTACAGCGTATTTCAATCAACTGTGGAGCTTCAGTAAACTACTCAGTGAATGGCGGTGTCGGCATAGAACATTTTAAGAGCAAACCTATTCATGGATGCAGTTCTTGCGTGCGTGGCAAGAATTTCCCGCGTGCTTTGAGAGGCCCGGCAGAAGAACGGAAGGAAAAGGAAGAGTATTGACGGAAATAATTACCCTCTTAGTTATAAATCAATAGTAAAGCACCCCGCGTTCCCGATGCATTTACTTCCATCACTCTTTACCTCTGGTTGCAGTAGATGAGGAATGTTCACTTTTGTTGCTACACTGAGAGCAGCGCGGTAATCACGTGCATACAATGCAAACTTCCGCAAAACTTTCCAAAGGTAAGCTAGCCGCACCATCTGAAACTTTTTCCCTCCTCCTCTATGTCCAATTTTGATGGCGAAAAACCTGATCCCACGAGTTTTGAGTGCTGTGCACAGGTTTAGCGTGTTTTGAGGTTCGCCATTGTGAGCGAAGTCAGTTGCAGACGCTTTCCATAAACACGAGGCCTTCTGTCTAACGATAGAGTGAAATACAACAAGTTGTAAAGTGGGAACTCATATGTAATGTCTATACCAAATTTAATATACCAGCGTTCTTGCGCCACATAGTACAGAAGAGCGAATAACCGCAGTGCACTTTCTTTTGGTTTCATTGCCTCCCCTTGAAAAGAAAAGAATGAAGATAACGAAGTTTCCACATACTAGGATCCTACAACGAACCCACTGCTCCTGAAGGTGGAGTAAAAATACTAAATTCGCTACATGAATATTTTACACTCTATTTATTAATTTTGAACGCAGCGATCGACCCAGGGTTCGAATTTATTAGGTCACTGGCATGAAACATAGCCGATCAAGAAAGGACATCCAATCAAAGGGTAGCTGCTCTGAGTTCCGTGTTTCATTGGGAAGTATGCACCGTCTCTTTGCACAACTCCGTGCTTCTCACTAATGCCCAAGCGGCCACATGTTATCCGGCCTCATCTGCCTACCATCTAGAAAAAAAAAAGAACATTTTCATTTTTTTTTCTCGCATTGACGCTCAGACATATATACTGATGTAAGGTGTGCATTGAGTTACAGCGTTAACTATGCCCAGAGCGTACAAATTATTCGTGAGAGCGTACAGATTCTGGTATGGTGTAATTTGAATGCCCGTTGCACTTGTTTTAGCTAGATGTCATAGCGAACTCTAAGATCAATCAATTTCAAATAGAAGTGACTGTTTGTCTTCTGTGTGTGCGCCTTCCTTTTGCCACAAACAGATATAACACGCAAATTTGCTGGATCGCTCGTCGTTTTCGTTGTCCTTCCTTATTAAAGATTGTTGTGCAAAATGTCGACTGAGTCATCTCTGACCAATTAATACAATTTTAAGGCCTGGGCCTATTCTGTTAGAAATGGTAGCCAGTAAAACCGGGCTACTTTCAGTCTTCTTATTCAATTCAGCAAGCAGGCTATAGCCTGTAGCTTGTTGCGCTATAGCCCAGAGTTTGTGTGCAGGGAGGCAGTGTTTTCGCTATTTGGCCCGGGAAAGGGCAAAGTGTTTTCGCACACCAAAACCGAAAACTCGATTGTTTTCGAGCATTGCCCTTAAGTCGTCGAAAAGGCAGACGCGCAGTCCGTCCACAAGGTTCTTGTCAGAACAGAGCACAACTTTATTGTGATCGCTGACTCCATGCCATCACCGTCACTACAGGCTGCTTTTATTTTCCGTTTTCTTCATATGAACCGTAGTAACCCGCTTTGTACGTTGCTCGTCAACTAACGTCGGCATATCTAAGATTTCCAGAGCAGCCAGCCGCCAAGACGTTCTGCAGACTGCGCCGAGCACTGTTCACGGTCGGCGCTTTTCTCAAGAAGAGCGTACACATGAAAAACGACTTTATTGTGCTTGGCTCACTTTAACTAGCCTGGCAATTTTATATTTCGCACCCTCTCCCAGTCCGGCCCACTCTTAGAATGGCATCATTGTCCTCTTTCAAGAACTGCCGCTTCGCCCTCCAGTAAAATTGTAAACACCCCAGAGACGCAGGACGGGCCAAAACTCTACTCCTGCGACTTATGCTAACTGTTCCAGCATATGCTAGCAGTTTTTCGGCTTATTTTTATGCAAGGGTGAGCTTCGCATCGAGAATTGGGGGGGGGGGGGGGGGGGGCTCTATACTGCCTCACCTTCTTACTGGCTTACTGGTTGTACTCCACTGTGTGATATAATTTTCGTGGGAGAGACGAAAAAAGAAACCCCCCCGAGTGCACAACTCTTCTCAAACGCGCAAGCCTAGGTCAGCACTGCTTGGGAATTGCACAGAGTTTAAGAAAATATCTGTACAAGAAACCACTGTGGTTCCACAATTTAGCAAAGCGAGAGCTGCGGTTATAGTGGATGCCAGCTGTAATAAATGCCCACGCAAGCAGGACTACAAGAAAAACAAGCATCACTAAAGGCATTAATCGATAGCAACAAAGAACGAGAAGGGCATCACGGCGGCCGCGATAAATGTTAAGACAGACACGCTGAATCTTACGCAAGCTAGCGAGAGGAACGAACGAACTGAAATGGAATCCCATTTTATTGGTCGAAGCTGGCTCCAAAACTGCGCCGCGTTCACTGTAATTCTCCCAATAAATGCACGCCCAATAAAGAATCGCCTTTTACAATCAGCAACAGCAGGCGCAGCATAATAGAAAGCGCAAAAGGACGAGAGACTGGTACGTGTCAATAAGCTTTTCTCCCCTCTGTAATTCTCAACACACACATCACTCTGCTGTCGATCGGGCATCAGCCTAGGCCCAAGAAGATGGCGGAAACTATAATTCACCAAAGTAGCCAAATGGGCAAGTTTAATCATACTTTTCCAAGGTTGGCGCAAAGACAACTAAAAAAAAACAAACACTTACCAAGACACACTAGAGTGAACACGGTGCCGTGTTGTGTGATTCTCCTTTCTCCAGTTTGCTTTGCGCTATACTTGCGGAACATAAAGTCGTCGACAAAGCTTCGGAGGCAACAACGTTTCTTTGAGGCTACAACTTCTTAAGCAATCGATGTTATTTGGGGACGATTATCATGTTGGCCCAATACCAGCAATTCTAAGGCGAATTCTGCTTGTACAACAAACACCACTGTCAAAACTCTAAATTGTACTAAATGTATATGCTTGCAGCATGCGTTTTACGATAGATTGTGCGCGTTGTCTATGCTCCGCTTGTGCCCTAGCTTTTCTCGGGATGTGTGCTGCACACAATTTACATAAATCAGAGAAAAAGACGCTTTGGAAATTCTAAAGTGTGCTTGGCGAAAAGCTTATGGCCAACCCTCTGCCGCTTCACAGAATCGCTTGGCCCGGAATCATTTGGCCGCTTCGGAGCCATGCGTATCACTCACTCGACTGCAACGAGACGTTTGCGAAGTAGCGGCGGTGCAGCTGCCACCGCCGACGCGAGCGCTCATTCTACCGCTACTGTGTGACGTCACGGTTGCTAAGCACAGCTGCGCCCCCCACCGGCGCGCCGCTTGCTAAGGAGGAGAAGAGGTTGCCCCGCTGCGCTCAGAAATGAAATCAGGAGGTATAAATTCTCTGAATTTTTTAAATATTATAGCCGAAACAAAGATCAACAAATGAAAGATTCTTCATTTCACAGTTCACAAAATTTGGAGAAGTGCATACTCTACGCCAATTTGGGAATCAACTTGCCCAAGAAACTTCACCTCACGGATGGTAATTCCCAGAAACAAGTACACGTCCGCGTCGTCGCCTAGTCGCTTCTTCTGGCGCAGTTTCTGAGGCGTATTTTATGCGTTCCACTCGCACCAGCTACTAGCGTCATTAGATTCTCGTTCATTGAGTTGCTTCAGCGAATGCGCTGTTCGAGTGAAAGCCGCGCTTGTGTAATTTGTAATAATTATTGAGTGAATTTGCCCGCCACCAGACAGTAAGACCTTAACGACTGATTTAAATCCAGACAGTTTGCTTGCTCCATCGCGGCAAAAAATTCAGGTTGTGTAATTTTACATTGAGACCGAATAGCTCACACAAGAAGATTTCATCATGATGTTGGCATTATGTTTATACAAACATAGCAGACGCTAAACTCCTTCGTTGCGTAAAAGGAGTCATTCAACAGTCACTAGATTAACAGCAACGGACGCACCTGAACGAAGTTCCCTGCTATATATAGCATTACGCAACAGTTCTCATTTTAGCGCATGATGCTCGGTTTATGCTTGATTTAAATTTCGTATTCTAATAAACGCTGCAGTACAAAGGGTAGCTTAACGGTCATTGGAGGCGTCAACATCCATGTTCCCTAATGCCCCTATTGACACCGCCAAGCCCAGTTTCATGTCCTGCTTGCACTAGCTGTGTGGAGAGTAACGAAAATGGCTGCTGAGTTCTTACCTGAAGAGACGTTTGAACACCGAGAGCCGTGATTCCTCCGTAACTTGTGGCTTTAAGACAAATATAATAGAAAAGAAAAAGTTAGCGATAGGAGGAAAATTAGCGACACCATGTACATGGCACTATACAAAAAAAGAAAAGTTGGAAGGGGGGACAGAAGCGGGAAAAGGGGCAGTGTTGCTGCCTCGCCCGCTCCGCGCCGTAAGCTCTTTCGCGACGTCGCATGTGCAAATGCTCTCGGACACTTATATGCATGCAGAATAATTAGAGTGAACCAATGTCTTTCGTCCCTTCCAGCGAGAACAAAAGCGACTGCAACACATTCTAAGTGCTCTTCTGTCAGCAGTTCACACACGCACTTGTTTGCGAGAATAACGTCAAACACACACGTGCGCACTCGCACAGAACCACGCGTACGCCTAGAGCGTCAGTCTCCATGTTCAGACGTTTGCATGCGAGCATTTACTCAATGTCATTCTACTCATTTGTTTGCTGCTTAGCGGCTCGCGCACTAAGTCGGATGTGTGACGAAGCGCTCTGCTGTTTCGCTAGGCTCCGGCTCCCGCATCCCGATAGCACATCCTCCTTTCCTCTGTCACAATATTTGCCCGTGCTACATGAAGAGCATCGCACCGCTGCTTTTCGTATTGCGTAAACGACGAATCCAACGCCACGAGCAAGAGGGTTACACAATTTCTCGGGTGAAGTCAGAAGAACGGCGGGGACAACAATGCCTAGTGAAGAGGCTGGGAACAAGCTGATGGAAGCAGCGCCGATCTTCTCTTGCCATGTCGTCAGCCTACCCTCATAGCTCCCGTTCCTTTCCTTTTTTTCTTACGTCCACCTCCGCAGCTTTTCATTTCGACACCTTAACGCGTTTGCTTTCTCCACTTGACGCAGGAAGCTTTCTCTTCTTGTTGGTCTACCACTCCCGTACAGTGCTAACAAGTGCAGCCAGAGAAGCAGCTAGCGGGGTTTATCTTCAGCCTAGAACACGCGTTTCACAAGCCCACTTGAAAGCTTTCGACGAGCTTCGTTCTGCCGAGAATCTAAATGCACCCGCCTATCGCTGACGCTGACGTCAGGGCATTAGCTGATCGTTCGTTCTGCCGTGATTGTGGTCGTTTCGAAACCACTAAACCTGCGTGATTCCACTCTAATCTCACTAATGGGGGTTACGATTAAGCCTAGCGGTAAGGATTACTGCAAACTTGCCTGGATTAACGCAATCCCACTAGGGCGATTAGCGCAGAGCGTTGCTTCTGTCTTGAAAAAGAAAAAGGTAGCTTGCCACTGCCTTGGTCGGACGGACGTAATTAGCTTTGGTTACATTGGGGGCAAAACTCTTATCTTTCTAAGCAGCTGAACGCCATTGCCTCGGCACATTGATTCATATTTGCGTGGTGTTCTATATGGATCGGGCGAATCATAATTTTTCCAAATCATTCCAGAACGCACAGAAAATACGTGCAGAATATTTTTGTAAGATGCTGCAAAATGCCCCATTGTTGTTCTCTCCAAGCGTATTTTATGCATTTTTAAGCAACCATGGAGGGTATAGCAGGCGAAATATTATGACTTAGACCCTTCACAATAAAACGAAGGCCCACAAAAAGTGAACTAAAAGTTATGCGCCACACTTACGTTTCCTTATCTTCCGACCTTCAGATTGCTTATCCATTCAGAGGGTAGGCATCCAGGAGAAATTCTTTCGCACTATTTTTACGAGCTGTGCTATAAAAGAATCAAAATTTACTCTGTTCTACTTTTAGGAGAGGCATATAGTGCGCAGATTATTTGGAATGGTTTGGTCCGCCTGCTGATGGATAGCGAAATTTCAAGAGCTGATATTTAAAAGAGCGCGCAAGTTAACCAAAGGCATTGAAATTACGTGGGTATTTAATAGCACGCTCCTTAAGGCAGCAGTTTGAGCTTATTATATCCAGCTGTCGCGGTTACTTCGTTGAGTCAGAAAAACAAGGCGGCTTCGTCAGTTACAAATCAGAAAATTTGAACTCACATTTTCTCTTGAAGACCATATTAATATAAAGAAGCGATGTCCTGCACGTTTCTCTCTACCGCACATCTTTAATGATCACGATGTTACGACATTAGAGAGTCGAATATGAAAGCTACCATTCACCGGCACGTAAGTGTGGCTTGGCTGTTTTTTAGTCACCGCGAAACGTAACAATACTACCAGATAACACGGCATGTCAAGCTTACAGCTCCTAGCCATAACTGCGCTTCAATTTCCCGAGCCTCGGGAGCGCAGTTATCTCTTGAAGCACAATAAATGCAAAAAGAGCGGATAGGAAAAAGAACAATAGCGCCTGTGAGAGGAAGAAATGAATATAAATACTTTGGCTGCACTGAGCTTCCAATAAACACAACGCGAGGTACCGAAACGAAACCGAGCTCAGTAACGCCACAGGTTTTGTCAACGGCGAGTGGACGACACGACGAGAGTGTTTTCTTGAGGATCCTGTGGATTGAAAGTGGAATTGAACCATAGCAGTGAGCTCGCTTTGAAATGTGGCCGCCGCCGCCAAAAAAAAAAGAAATAAAAAAGCGTTTTTAGCTTAAGCCCGAGCCCATTCAGTTGTTTCTTTTGTCCTTTCTTTCATTTTTTGTGCCACTCTTTATTTCCTTCTTTTTTCATTCCTTATTTCCTTCACTGCCTTTCTTTCTTTCTTCCTCTCTTCTCCATTTTCTATAACTCTGTCATTCTTATTTTCTTTCTTTTTCTTTTGCTTTCCTTCTATCATGAATCATTTTTTAATTCAGTCATTTTTTTTCTTTCCTTCTTTGTTTCTTGCTTTCTTCCTCCCTTGCTTTCCTTCTGTATTTCATTTTTTCGTTCTTTCAATCCTTCTTCATCTCGTTCATTCATGCATTCATTCCTTCTTTCTTTGTTCGTTCCTTTCTTTCTTTCTCTCTTTCTTTCTTTCTTTCTTTCTTTCTTTCTTTCTTTCTTTCTTTCTTTCTTTCTTTCTTTCTTTCTTTCTTTCTTTCTTTCTTTCTTTCTTTCTTTCTTTCTTTCTTTCTTTCTTCTCTGAAGACATTCGTTTTCAATGAAAATTCTAAATCAAGTTGTTTATGACTGTTAGCTGCTTTCTGGGTCAGTGTCTTTTTCAACGACCTGAAATGTGGCCCGAAACAAAAATCAGAACTTAACACACTGAACGGCACAAAAAGAACAAGTACTTTTTAACACACTGCATTCCGGCGATAATGCCTCCAACTGCCTAGCATCCCCTGCTTCGTGTGGAATTCGGTACAACTAACTGCTCATACAGGCCGGTGGGTGCTTTCAACACTTTCCTGCGAGCTCAAGGTTCGGTGTGTCTGCAATGCTCGTTCGGGGTCACCATTACAGCCTTAAAAAGCATGCAAAATATTTATATTGTTTGGGGTGCGGCCATACGTCATTGCACCAGGCGGCACTTGCGTCGCGGCTCATTTTGAGGAGATCGCCGTCCTACGCAAACGTAGCAATAAGTTATTTCGCTTCAGACGCTTTTTGTTTTTCTTCTCACTTCAGTGTTTTCTTTCACCTTTTGTTGTGGCGAGTGGTCGCGCATACGGCGAATGGGTGTTTGGGCACCAGAGAAACCTATCAATTCCTACACCGCCGTCTATCAAAAACTCAAAGAGCGCGCGAAAAGAGACTGCTCTCCATTTATCAGCTGCCTCTTTCAGAGAAAACGAAATAAAAGGAGAGAAAAAAGAGACATATGATGACATGGTGATAAAGGAATGCAGCGGGTTGTGCTTTTTGTATAAAAACTAGGGCAGAAATCATCATCTCATAAGCCGTGAATGCGCTCCTTGTGAGAGCATTGCAAGGAAAGGCCCTGCTGTTTGCTGAACTCTTCCTCGGGAGTGAAATCAGGGAGGACAGAAAAGAAGGCTGCTGGTTCCTGTCTTAAAAGTTTCGCTGTTGTCTGTTTCACGCTGCAATGAATCACCAACTTTTGCTTTATCAGCCGCATACTCTCGCAAGAATAAAAAGGTTGGGGTTAGGAAGTGAAGAAATAGTAGGGAGGTATTTACAGCAACAGAGAAAGAGAGAAAGGGCGGGAGAAAGCTAAATAGGAAAACTTATGTGGGCGCTTAATTATCATTATGTCCTGAAAATCCGTTAGCATTATGTCTTCCCCTTGCTTGAACTGCTAAGGTTGGAGGCTGAGAGCATTTACCAGCAGACGCTGACTGGAATTTTCAGATTGGCCGGCGACTTTACGCGGAGACACCCGACGAGTTGTAACCCTGGCAACCATCCTTAGATTGCGCAATCCTCCGCCCGCGTAAGAATGTCCTGCGTCTACGGTAGCCGCCTTCTAGGCTTTCCGACCTCTTTCTTTTTCCCACACAAGTGGAGAGAGGAGATTTTTTTTATCTGCACTTTACCACCTACCAACTGTTGCAAGCAGCATATCATTTTCGCTCACTCATTCCAAGTCATTTTCATTTATTCTGCGTCTTTCTTTGTCATTTTCGTTTTAAGGTTCTTTACGTGGCGGCCGACTTCAGCCCGCCCTCCTCTCCTCGAAATGTGATGAGGGCATTGTCCTCTGGCATTTTTTTCTCCTGCCAACCATGTCAGGTGGCAGGATGCCGTTAGGTGGCAGGTGGTGAACACAACACTTCACAGCATGGCTTCAAGTGCTAACGCACTGATAATGTGGCGCACAGAAGCACCTGATACGATTACGGGCATAACGCTAACCACTGCCTACATACACATAAGTCTGCTGAGCAGTCCGCAGTTTTTATGAGAAAAAGATACTCCAAGCTTCGGTCTAGGGACAGGATTTCTCTTCAGGTTTTTGAGAACCTCCTTTTTACTTCCATATTTTCTTCCCTATTTCAAGAGCCGTGCGTGTGGCCATTGGCCATAATTCACGGCCAGAAAACCCGACGGCCGAGGGAACTTTCTTTGCCTTTTCGCGCACATAGGTTTGAAACATTCATATCTCTTTCGTCCAGCGTCTATCGTGAGCATTTGAGTATATTTATAATTTTTATTTATTTTTGCAGTTATCCAAAAGCCGCACTGGCTCACTGAGAGGAGCTAAAAACTTCGACATGCTCTGAAGACGGTCGCGCCTCGAGCCCTTCATATTTCATGTGCCGGCTTCTGAGGTTCCCTGGACTTCTGAGGGATTGCGCAAGAAATTTTCCTGCGTTTCAGACCTCTCGCCACTTCCAAGCCACGTCATTTATTTTATTTTTATCTCGAGGAGCACTTTGAATACGTAATTTTTTCTACGTTATAGCGCTAGGCAAAGGTTTCTTTTGTCGTAAGCGAATACCTTTCTTTGCTGCTCTCTATTTATTTTTTGTTTGGTGCTTAGTTTCTGCCCTGCCCTTTTTTCGCCTTCCTTTTTTTCTCTATTCACATTCTCGGATTCCTTCCAAATCCGAGTGCCTGATAGTATTGTTCGAAGCACATAGCGTGCGAATCTTACTCCCTTTTGTTTTCCAACCTCTGTGTCCGTTACTCTAGCTTTTTCTTCCTACAGTCTCATTTGCGTCATCTTTTTTTTTATTTATTATACCAGTAGAGGCCTGCAGCATCACATCTATCTGCTTCAAGTTTGCTGCGGGAGTTTAAATATTTTTCTGCCTAGTGTATTGTCCCACGCAGGCATTCTACAGCCCCGTTCCCCAGGGTAGATAGCCGACTGTCCGCGCCTTCGGGCTGCTTCTTTTTTTAGTTTTCGAAGCATGCATGTTTGTGTTGTGACGGCTTCCTTTGTTTCTAGTTTTCATGCTCCATTCAGAGCCGCCGTAAACAAGATCCAGTGGAGCTACTCTGCGCGTTGCATTCTGGCACCGTTTCTCTTCTGTTCGCTGCGTGGTGCGGGAGCTCTTGCATCAAGGTTAGTGAAAAAGCGACGCATGGCAGAAGTTCAGGCTCGCGCGAGCAGGCAACGCGGAGGGAGCGGGAAACGCAATCTCCGACTGCAAAATAAATGCTCCCGAGGGACGTGTCAATCTTCGTTTGGAAGCGCGCACGTGTTGGACGTTGCCCCAGAGGAATATTGAGAGGGAAAAGAGTGGCTGTACCTGAGGTGCTACACCTGAGCTGGAAATAGAGAGCGTGTGAGGTGTAGGCACAGGCTGTGCGACACATTGAGAATGCCGTGCTCAGGTGTGACCGAAGAGGCAGATTCTCAGACGAGCCACAATTGGAATATGGCGAAGGTGTTACGACGAAAAATTGTTGAAAAGTATTGACTGTCTGGAGCTAAAAGCGGCTGTATAGAATTAGAAGTACTTTCCGACATGACGGCCATCCTAGAACTTGAAGAACGCATTTCGATAGCATTCTTAAGCTTTATGTTCTCTGCAAAAGAAATAAGAAGACGTTAGTCACGGTTGACTAAACATTCCAGAGATGCTCGCTCACGATTCTCTTTCCTAGTGTTCGAACCGCAGTCATCCCCTGAGGCGGGCTAACCGCGGCGGCTGACGCCGGCCAATTTCCTGTTGTCAGTTGTGATTACTTCAGTGGCAAGCACATTTTAGTGCGAAAGCCCATAGGACAGCAGCTTCTTCTTGCTTTTCTACTATGCCATAGCCGTACTAAAATTCATGCAGACTATAAAATATAACAAGCAGACTATAAAATATAATAAAGGAAACTAGAAAGTATTGCCAGCTTGCTCCTTGGTGCTCATTAGGCGCTTGAGAGCCAGCCTTGGTCATCTTGGGTACTCGCAGAGCCATCTTCCTTCACAAAACCCCTCCATTGCTGTTCAAAGCATTCTGCATGTTTCTGTTTCGTTGTGCCATTCTGCATAATAGAAAAGCTCTCGCTTTTTTTTTTGTTGCCTTAGCCTTTCAAGAACAACCTTTTTATGCACTACTCTTGTTCAAAAAGAATGCCCTCGTCGAGCACAAACAATAATTATACAGGGTCCTTCGGACCGAAACGGTAAATCGGCAGTCCCTATGTGAGTTCTACGAGGCTAGCGGTAGCCTCCAGCAAAGACTGAGCCTATGTGTTATTTTCCGTTCATATTACTCCTGCTGTTGATATCACTCATACCTAATTTCTGTCGGCAGCCTCCGACTTCTTTATCAATATATATTTTTCCAACCGACATAGTTTAGCCTTTCAACTGCTCTAGCTAACTCCGTTCTTTTTTTTCTCGTTGGTATAGGAGGGCAGTTTATGGCAAACATCTAGTGCAGCACACACCTCCAAAAAGTTACGTGTGCGCATTGCTAACAAGAAATGACTGTTGAGCATTATGGAAGCTCAATGCATTTATTGTTATATTCCAAGCTTACATTGCGCACGTGGTTAGCCTACCATGTAGCTTCAAGTGAATATCACATTGGGCACGCAGATAAACATTTGCTGATCTTGTTGCTTTCTTTCATGATCAGTCTTTGTCATCACGCCCGTATTCCCAGAAAGCGCGGAAGCATGAAGTAGCACTCCCGCCGCCAGAGCGCGCTTGCTACTATTGGGGATGTAAAAAAAAAAAGATTGGGGATGGGGGCGGACTACTTCCTTGTTCACGTGCCCCGGCTGAAAGTGGAATCACTCTGGCGGAGCGAGCCTAAATTTCGCATTCGTGACGTCACTTCTTTCGGCTTAGTGCTGTGTGAGGCCGCTTTCCTCCAGGAGACGCAGAACATCACTGAAATGTTGCTTAACACCGTCGACCTTACTGACTTGACGATTATTTATAAAATAGTTAAAGCTGCGTCGCAGGGTAGAGAAGACTGTCAAATGAGCGCCATCTATCAGTCTGCGCTTTCAGAGAGCTACGTTGCGCGTGGGGAACGAATGAATAGGGGTCATTAGAACAGGTGTTAGCTTAACAGTTCGTTTTTCTAAGTGCTGCTCACAAACAGTATCCAAACCATCTTCGCTCTCTTTATACTTGCTGCTTTTTCACACTATTTTCTAATTTCGGGGGGTTTAACATCTCCAAGCTGCACGTCGACTACGTCGAGGACTTCTGAATATTTTGATCAGCAGAAGTCCTTAAAGCGAAAGGGGATATCACTTAGTACACGCACGTGTTTTGAGGTCATTTGCATAAAAATGCGCACGCTGTAACGGCGATTCAACACCGTGACTTTGGGCTCTCTCACCGAATGCCTCAGACACTTGGTCGCTGCAGTGGGATCCATATAATTCAAGTATCTCCTGCCTGTTGTGCCATCAAACTAAAACTTGTGGGAATCCTGGCTTTGCGCCGTCGCCTTTGCGCGGCTGTGCCGGCCGCCCGCGTTGTTTCTCCTCTTTCCCTTGCCCCCGCCTCAGGCGGTGGAGAGGCGGCTGGGTGACTAATCACTGTCATTTAGCCACAGCTCCGCCCCGGCTCCCCAAGGGCCTTTGCCATTGGCGCCTTTTGGCGGGAATTCGGGACCCCGCTTTGGGCGGCCGCGCGCCGCGCGACCGTCCGAGCGGGGCCCAGAGAGAGAGATCCCTCCGAGACAGCGAAAGGTGCGTACGTTACTGTTTGTCCCTGCCGGCCTTTGCCGCTCGGACCAGTGCTTACTCGAGCTCGCCCGCACGTGTCCTCTGACCTGCAGCGGCTCGAGCCTGTCCAGCGGGGTCCAGCGACCTCAGACAGGCGTACCTTGCGTTGATTGCCCACTCTCTCTCGCAACCGGCCCAACGGTCGACACGAGAGAGAGATCACAGCACTGCCGCGGGGACATTCTCCTGCAGCGGCGTGCTAGCGGCGCATATTGCTCGAGTCGCTTCGTGCGCGCAGCGGAGCCTTGCTCCTCGCGCGCCCCCGGGACGGGGTGACGATTGAGTGTGTGTGTACTGCTGAAGGACGACGTGAATAAACGTCTCCTTTGTGAACTTGGAGGCCTATTTCTTTGCGGCGAATCGCTCTCCTCCCAGCGGAGGTTGAGTGCACCGCATCGGTGTCCCAGTGTGTGTGTGGTGACGGCTGATCGGGGCCCTTGGCTCGCGCGAAGCTCGAACCCGCGGTGGGTGGTGGCCTGTGTCCACGTAGGAACCCACAACTGGCGCCCAACGTGATAAGTCATTGGCGCTTACGCCTTTGATGACACATTAGCCGAGCAGGTCGCCTTGCCGATCACGCTTGCGCACCATGTCTATCCCCAGCGGGGCACTCGGTAGCTACATGTCGGCTCCCTACGGAGTTGTAGCGTCGTTTGATCCGCTGGCTGCTGTTCCTTCGAATAGCCAGACACCGTGGTTGGCCGCGGCCCCCGTTGGGGTTTACGGCGCCACAACCCAAAATGTCGACCACGCGGCTCCCATTGGAGCTGTATCGGAAGCACCCTGCGGTGCATCTGCTGGTCACATGCCTCAGCTGTGCACGCTTTCCGCCCAGTGCGAAAGCAGTTCGTGTCACGCTGCCGCAACCGGCAGTTTCGAACAGCAGCAGCCGTGCCCCGCGAGCAGTCAATTCTGCTCTGGGAACGGCGAGGCGCTGGCCCGGTCCCCTGCGGAAACCGCGCCGCTCATCGAACTAGGAGCCTTGCCTCCCTCGTTCGTGCAGCCCGCCCAAGCCTCCACTGAGGCCGGGGCGCAGGCGCTGCTAGCCAGTGCTGCCCAGATGATCCAGTCGCTGTCAGGGGCTGTTGGGACACTTTTGGCCACGCCGAAGTTGTCTCACCCCGCGGTCAAGTTGCCCATGCCAACATACCGCGGGTATGATGACCTACTCAGTGCCCGGGATTTCCTTGAGTCCCTCACCCATTATCAGAGAACTATGGGTCTCACTGAGCAGGTGGTGCTTGCACACATCATCCCCGCAGCGCTGACTGACACGGCAGCTCGGTGGCATCGGCTTTCCGGCCACCGGGCAGCGACTCTCGAGGAGTTCCGTGCAGCATTCCTGCGCGAATTCCTGCCCGCTGACTACGAGCGTAGGATGCGGCGAGAGCTGGAGCTCCGTACTCAGGCTCCGGATGAGTCGCTGCAAGAGTATGTTCGTGCGATGGAAGACCTTTTCTCAATCGCCGAGCCCAGAGCCTCGAACGAGGAGCGTGTCGAAAGGACGATCAGGCAGGCACATCCGACCTTTTCGGCTTACCTGCGCGGCGGCCGATTCCGAGATTTGGAGGAGCTGGCCGCCGAGGCAAAGCGCATTCAAGGCGACATTCTCGCCGCGCGCACCTATCGTCCGCCACCGCCGGCAAGCGAGGCCCTTGAGCCACGTTGTGCATGGAGAGGGGCCTTGCCCTTACCCAACCGGCGACCACCCGCACAACCTGCCTTTGCAGCTGTTAGCGGGCAAAACGAGGCATGGGAGTTGAGCGACAGAGCTCTCGATCCCTACTCGTACGGGAGACGGGCAGCCTGCGCTGCACCGTTTTCCGAGCCGCGTGCTGATGGGCGCCAAGCGCTCCAACGCACAGCGGAGGGTGAAACCCGACTCGGCCGACCCTTTGGTCGTGCAGCGGGCGGACCCAGGCAGGGAGAGGCGCCATTGTCCCGCGACCAAGCTCGCGGCGGTGTGCGCTGCTTCCGCTGCCAAGAGAGGGGCCACTTAGCAAGAGAATGCACCGTAGCCAGGCCTCCTGCGAGGCAGGGAAACGGCGGCGGGGGTCGGTCGTAAAGGGACCACCGGCCCAATCTCTGCTAATTCCCTCTGCGTACAGAGCAAGCTGCCTTGCTAATGCGCACGCGCCGTTTATTCCGGTCACCATTGCTGGCCGCGAATTTTCGGCGTTACTGGATACGGGAGCCAGCGCTTCCTTGTTCGGTGAAGAGGTGTTGTCCCACTTGCAAAAGCACTCTGTGCGCTTGCGGGACTGCCGTACGGCATTCAACCTTGCGAAAGGCGTAGCCCATTCGGCTGGCGCCGCGAGGCTGACTGTCAGGTGGGGAGAGCGGACGAGACGCACGCGTTTCATCCATCTCCCAGGGCTCAGTGTGCCCATGATTCTCGGACGGGACTTTCTCCTGAAAACCGGGATCGTGGTGGACATTGCGAATGGCGGCTATCGCGACGGACCATTTTCCCAGCTTAAGCCGTTCATTAGCCCACCGGCGTCAGTATCTGCCTGCGCAGTGAAGGCGTTCGGAGAGTGCCACGCTCAGCGGACAGGGCCACGCCCTTGTGTCGAGCGTTCCGTCGTTCAGCCTCCCCTTTGGGACCGAGCGGCGCGGCACGACCAGGCACCACATCCGCTGGCCGCCTGTGCGGTAACATTGGATGACACACAGAAGGCTCGTTTGACAGCGCTATTGCGTCAGTACGATGAGCTCTTCACGGATCAACCTGGCTGTACCACTTTAGTGAGCCACAAGATCCACACTGGAGACGCGCTTCCTTTGAAGTGCAACCCTAGACCCGTCAGCCTTGCGAAAAGGCAGGTGATTGATGGGTTGCTGGATGAGATGCTGTCGGCGGACATTATCCGCCGCTCGTCCAGCGCCTGGGCGTCTCCGGTGGTGTTGGTGCCTAAGAAAGATGGCAGCCACCGTTTGTGTGTGGATTATCGCCGTCTAAATGCGCTGACTCGCAAGGATGCCTATCCGCTCCCGACGATCAGCTCAATCGTAGGAAACCTGGGCGGCGCGCGGTACTTTTCCACGCTAGATGCCTCCAAAGGTTACCTACAGGTCCAGATGGCTGACACTGACCGGTCTAAGACCGCGTTCACGTGTCACAGAGGGCTGTTTGAGTTCACTCGTATGCCCTTTGGTCTCTGCAATGGTCCTGCGACTTTTCAGAGGCTCATGGACCGCGTCCTGGGGGAAGCGAAATGGTCCCACGCCATGTGCTACCTGGACGATATCGTGATTTATTCACGAACCTTCGATGAGCACTTAGGCCACATTGCCGACGTGCTCGAGAGGGTACGGGCTGCTGGGATGACTTTGAATCCTGCGAAAGCCCAAATAGCGCGGACCCGGGTTCAGTTACTAGGGTTCACGCTGGGCGAGGGCTCCATTGAGCCTGATGCGGAGAAACTTCGAGCCATACTCGAATTTCCCGCGCCCAAGGACGTACGCGGCCTCCGCCGCTTTCTGGGAATGGCCAATTTTTATCGGTCGTTCATCCCGTCCTGTGCCCGCGTGCAGGCACCCTTGACCAAGCTCTTGGGAAAGACTGCAGCGTGGCGATGGGGGCCCGAGCAAGAGCGATCCTTTCGCCTCCTGTCTAGTGCCATTGCCGAGACAGCGCAGCTCAGGCTACCCGACCTGACCAGACAGTTCGTAGTCCAGACTGACGCGAGCGATCTGGGTTTAGGAGCAGTTCTCCTACAGGAATTCGATGGCGTGCTGCAACCGCTGGCCTTTGCCAGCCGCTCCTTGCTGCCCTCGGAGAGGAATTATTCCGTGACCGAGAAGGAGTGCCTCGCCATCGTGTTTGCACTGCGCAAATTTGACGTCTACCTTGATGGAACGCAATTCGTGGTGCAGACAGACCACAGTGCGCTCAGTTGGCTGATGCGGCTCCGCGAGCCTGCGGGTCGGCTGGCGCGCTGGGCTCTCCTGATACAGCATTACGACTTTTCGGTGCAGTATCGAAAGGGGAGCACAAACGTGGTAGCTGACGCGCTATCCCGTGCCCCACTCGCCAGCGGCGCCTTGACGCCTGTAGGCGGAGGGGGCGAAACAGCGGACGAGCCGCCGGGCGGCAAGGAGGGGGAGCCCGCAAACGGGTTAACCCATTCCGCTAACCAGGCAAGCAGCGCTTCGCAAAGCGGACGAGAGGCAAAGCTCTTCGTGAGCGCCTCGGAGTTTCCGACGCGAACGGAAATTTTGGCTGCAAACCTGAGTGGGGACGAGACCAGGCTCCCCTCTGGGATGACTGGAATCGTTTTCAGCCGTAAAGAGCTACTGAAAGCCCAGCAAAATGACCCCTTTTGTCGCGAGGTGAGCGACGGTCTCAGGGAGACGGAGCGCCGTGACGCTACTGGTATTGTAGCGGGCGCAGGGGGGCAGAAGCCAGCGTGTGTCGCGGCGAACCCCGGGGATTCATATTTGCTGGACAATGACGGGCTCGTGCTGAAGTACATAGCCACCGATGACGAGTCCATCGACCCGTTCAAGGTGGTTATCCCCAAAAGTCTGAGAGGCGCACTGCTGCGATTCTCTCATGACGAACCACTGGCCGGTCATCTGAGTGGCTCCAAAGTTTTTGCAAAACTGAGTCAATCGGTGACGTGGCCCGGCATGAAGCGTGACATTTTCCGCTATTGCCGTTCCTGCCATGTCTGTCAAGCGGTGAAGTCACGGGGCGGCAAGCCGCCTGGAATGATGAAACCAATTGACAGTGTGCGTCCGTGGCAGATGGCCACCTGCGATTTGATGGGGCCTTTCCCCAGGAGCAAGCAGGGGTTCATTTACCTGATGGTAGTCGCTGACCACTTTTCCAAATGGGTTGAGTTGTACCCCCTTCGGAAAGTGTCAGCACGAGCGGTGCTGGATAAACTCCAGGAAGTGTTCTGTCGGTTCGGCTTTCCGGAAAGACTGATCACGGACAATGCGTCCTATTTCACCGCTCGGGTGTTCGGTAACACGTGCCGTTCCCTCGGAATCGAGCACTACACCACTTCACCCTACCACCCCCAGTCCAATTTGACCGAGCGAATCAACCGAACGCTCAAGCCAATGCTTGCGGCCTTTGCCGAGTGTCAAAAGGATTGGGCAGACCATTTGAGCGAGTTTGCGTTCGCCATCCGAACAGCTGAGAATCGCTCAAGTGGTTTCTCTCCCGCCTTCCTCAATTTCGGGAGGGAGCTGGCGAATCCGATGTCAAACGTCGTGCAGAGCCAGCTCGGGGATGAGCAGACGCGGGCAGACTGCTCTGCTTATGCGTCGACGCTTCGGGACCGGCTTGGTCGGGCTCTCAACAGAGCAAGGCAGAGTTTGGCGGCAGCCAGAGCCCAACAGAAGGCTCAATATGACCGCAAGCACCGCCGCCTGACTTTTCAGGTGGGTGATCTTGTCCTGAAGCGCAACCACGTTCTTAGCGATGCGAGCAAGGGGTTCTCAGCCTCGCTCGCTCCTAAGTGGCTTGGTCCGTACCGAGTGGTCAGAGTCTGGTCGCCACTCGCGTACCTGCTGGAGGATCCCCTTACGGGGAAAACCAGCCGTGCCCACATCGCAGACCTGAAGGCCTACGCGTCACGGTCTGACGAGCTTGCGCCGGTACCCATTGGTATCAAAGGCAAGCGCAAAGGCACAACTGGTGCTGCGGAACGCAAGCGTACGGAGCACCGGTACAATCTGAGGCGACGGTCACCGGTGTGATTAATGCCGGACGGCGGACTTTTCCGCAACCGAAGGCATGCAGCCTCAGCTAGCTGGCGAGCTTTCTCGTCAGGCCCTACCTAGGCGAAGCACGGTGTGTTAATTTTTTTTTGTTTTTGCAGCATGCTCAGTTCCAGCCTTGTGTGTTTCTCAGTTTATTTATTTGTTTTGTTTTAGTCAGTTTCTAGCCACTTTCGTTTCCTGCTTGTACGTCTGTTTTCGTTCTTACGTACCGAGATGTACATAGGCAAACTTCAGCCCGCTCGTGCTTGCTCTTATCTTCTAGAAGGAATAGATTGGATTAGGTGTCGTTTGTATAGCGCGCCTTTTCTCATTTCCGGCCCGACTGTGGGTGGTTGGCTCGTTAAGGAGCCGTGTGTCGCGGTGCGAGTTTTGTGCGGCCCGTATGGAGGGGAAGTTGGCGGGGCGTTTGGGACGATGGGGGGCGGAAAGTGCACCCTTTGACCCTCGCCGCGGCGCCTCTGGACGCTTCTGATGGGGGGGTCGTTGTCGCCGACCAGCGTCCGCGCACGTGCCGGTGTATGCGTGTTTGTGGCTGTGGCTGTGTGCGCGCGTAACCATGAGCCAAGGCGACGCCTGTGAGTTGTGCCGTTGTGTCCTTCTGCGTGAGCGCGAGGATGAGAAGGACCCCTCGCTGTGGACAAGGTTACACATCTGGACGCCGCCGAACGTCCTCGCCCGTTTCAGCCGGCGTGAAGGGGGTGCACTAACTCTCTTGTGCCGAACGTGATGTCGTGTCCAAGGGCGCGAGGTCAGTGCTCTGCCGCGGCCCCGTCGTCATCAACGCACCCTACATCAACGGAAAGAAGACCGCCATCAGTCGTCGGCCCTCCCAACCCGTTCAACTTGAAGTCTGCGAGCGGTGAGTCGCCGCCGGCCTACTGGGCCGCGCCATCGAACTTTGAGGCTGACATCCACCTGTCACATAGTTGTACAGTTGAATTCACATCGCCTTGTGTACCGTGTATATAATCTGCAAGCTGTTTTGATTTACTGAAGCGTACGCAAGTGTTTGTTTGTTTGCCTTGTTTTCCCTTTGTTTTCTTACGTTGTTTTGGCTGGAACTGAAGTGTAGGTAGTTTTTTTTTGTGTGTATTCATTTCTTTATTTTGGAACTGAAGTGTAGTTTTTTTTGTGTATTGATTTCTTTATTTTGGCCGCGTGCTTTGCCGATGGGTAGGAGGGCATTTAAGGAGAGGGGGATGTGGGAATCCTGGCTTTGCGCCGTCGCCTTTGCGCGGCTGTGCCGGCCGCCCGCGTTGTTTCTCCTCTTTCCCTTGCCCCCGCCTCAGGCGGTGGAGAGGCGGCTGGGTGACTAATCACTGTCATTTAGCCACAGCTCCGCCCCGGCTCCCCAAGGGCCTTTGCCATTGGCGCCTTTTGGCGGGAATTCGGGACCCCGCTTTGGGCGGCCGCGCGCCGCGCGACCGTCCGAGCGGGGCCCAGAGAGAGAGATCCCTCCGAGACAGCGAAAGGTGCGTACGTTACTGTTTGTCCCTGCCGGCCTTTGCCGCTCGGACCAGTGCTTACTCGAGCTCGCCCGCACGTGTCCTCTGACCTGCAGCGGCTCGAGCCTGTCCAGCGGGGTCCAGCGACCTCAGACAGGCGTACCTTGCGTTGATTGCCCACTCTCTCTCGCAACCGGCCCAACGGTCGACACGAGAGAGAGATCACAGCACTGCCGCGGGGACATTCTCCTGCAGCGGCGTGCTAGCGGCGCATATTGCTCGAGTCGCTTCGTGCGCGCAGCGGAGCCTTGCTCCTCGCGCGCCCCCGGGACGGGGTGACGATTGAGTGTGTGTGTACTGCTGAAGGACGACGTGAATAAACGTCTCCTTTGTGAACTTGGAGGCCTATTTCTTTGCGGCGAATCGCTCTCCTCCCAGCGGAGGTTGAGTGCACCGCATCGGTGTCCCAGTGTGTGTGTGGTGACGGCTGATCGGGGCCCTTGGCTCGCGCGAAGCTCGAACCCGCGGTGGGTGGTGGCCTGTGTCCACGTAGGAACCCACAAACTGTCACGGCTGCGCTGAAGCTTGGAAAGAGCCCATTGGATTTAAAACAAATGACTTCCTGCTCATTCTTTTCTAATGCTTTTGCCCTTTAATCTTCCATAATACTCATTTTTCTGCGCACTCTATTCGGTGGTCGTTATTCATATGTTACCTTAGTAGCTGTTTTTTGCCCCCTTGAACTGTTTCTAAAACAAAGCCAATATTACCAGGCGACCATCATTGCTCATAAATGGGAAAGTAGAATTCGCTTCCCTACTTGCTCTTGAATGAAAAAAAGATATTAGCTGGCATTCAAAAAGCGCTGGCGTGCTACTCTATCGTTGGGAGCAGTTTCGAGGGAGATAGAGGCGGAAAAGGAGGGCTGCAGAAAAAGGTTTAGATAATAGTATCATTACAGTAATCAAAATATCAGATCACTGAGGTCGGGTAAATACACATCGAGAGGAAATTAACATTGCAAAAGTAGTGAAATAACCCAACGACCTGCAGATGGACGGACAAGAAATTCAGCGCACGGTAAATGCATACAAGCGGAGAATAGGAAAAGACTTTAAAGCTCGTCAATGATTTCGGTGTCCTCCAGAGAAGTGAATAAAAAATGCAGTTTACGGAACTTCGGTGAAGCGCACTCTGAGTGACCTAGAACAAAGTTCATTAACAGTGGCACTTGTGTGAGGATATCAACTTTGTGCGTGCCCTTTCCAAGTTAAACGCCTTTAATACCACACTCTTTTGACGAAATCATTCATGCCTGGTACTACAGTCGATTGGAATAATCTGGCATTGCACATCGCAACTGAAAGTAACCTTAACAAGTTTCAGGATCTCCTAATAAATATCTCTAGCGTTGCTCAGTGATTCTATAACTTGATTCGGGTTTATGTGTTTATGGCGCTTAACATTCCAAAGCGACTAAGGCTATGAAAGACGTCGTAGTGGAGGGCTCCGGATAATTTAAATCACCTGGGGTCTTTTAACGTGCGCTGACATCGCACAGTACACGGGCTTCTAGCATTTTGCTTCTGTTGAAATGGGAGCGCCGCGGCCGGGATCGAACCCCTGCATTTCGGGTCAGCAGCCGAGCACCATAACCCCTCAGCCACGGCGGCGGCTTCTGTCACTAGTTTCATTCAGATTTATTGTTATTTTAGTTGTGTATCAGCAGGTGCCTCCCTTCTCGATTGCATTTTTTGTTCTTATTGGGCATAATCAGGTTTTTATTTTGTACTTTCTGCTAGTGTTATGTTTTATCACGTATATTTATTGCACCTTTTTGCTTACCTTATGTACCGATACTTACTCCCACATATAATACTCTCGGCTTTTGGGGGCATATTGAATAAATAAATAAGTATTGTTACGGAGCGTAGTCCCGTGACAAAGAGGACGTTGTACTGTCACGCTGGTGTCGATGACGACGAGAACGTTGCAGCCAATGCTGGGGTGACCACGTTTTTGTGCGTTCACTGAAGGTGACTCATCGTACTTGCTGCTCAGTTAACCCCCGTAATACTATCATCCATAAAGCATCTCTATATTATAAGTACTTTCAACATATAGTCTATGCGTATACAATAAAGTATAAGCGTATACATGTAAGATTGTATACTACGCGGAACGTAAAGTGTTAGCGGGCGAAAGGTGTTTTTGCAACTTAACACCACCGCAAACATACAGAAGCTTTAGCTTAATTTCGAGCTTCGAAACATGAACACATTCTTTCTGGTTGAAACTGGCTCCTAAACGAGGAGCACAGATTAGAGTAATAATTGTTGTTTTTAACGTTTAGCTTTTTTAAGAAGACTAAACGTGGTTCTTGCTGACAGTGACCAATAGAATGCGCAAGCGGGAAATGCAAAGTACTGCAAGTGCAGTTGTTCTTTTTTCTGATCTGTGTCCTGAAAGTTTCGCTGTTTTCTCTTTTTCTATAGAACGCGCTAGAGTAGAAACCAAGTCTGCGCATATTCTCTTGTCCGCACCGCAATCTGCAAGAAACAATTACAACTACAATTACAACTTAACTCAGTTTAGGTATCTAGGAATGACAATAACACTAAACATAAATTGCGGCACACATATAGAAAATGTGTGTTCTAAAGCATACCAGAGGTTATGTTTTTTGAGAAAAAAATTGTAACACTAATTGCGTATAAAGCTTTTGTGAGGACAGTCCTTGACTATGCCTCAGTAGTATAGACTCCTAAACAGAATTATTTAAAGAAACAATTAGAAAGAGTTCAGAGGTACGCAGTACGCTTTATTTGCTGCCGATATCGATGGACAGACTCATTTGCAGATATGCTCTCTTCCTGTGACCTGGATTAATTAAAAACATGGAGACAAAAAGATCGGCTGAAGCTATTATTCAGGATGCTCCAAGATCACATGAATATTCAGAAGAAAATATACATACAAGCACCAGGCAAACGGAGTTCTAGAACAAGTCACAGTCGGATAATTCTGCCGTACTATGCCCGTAGTGAAACTTTCAAACATTCCTTCTTCCCCCAGGCAATTGAAATGGGCAATGACTTGCCAATGAGTGTTTGAAAAGAGTAATCTGCATGAATTCGAACGATCTCTGGATCACCCCCTGCTTGAAAGTGCCAATTGATGCTTGACTGAATGATCTACCGTTTCATGCTGATGTATTCAGTGCTTGTGAATAGTGCTGTTTTTCTACGAAATTTTTATACCCTCTCTGTAAGGACCCTCGCACGAGGGTTCAAAGTATTGTTAATTAAATAAATAATAAATAAATAAAAAAGCAAGGTCATGCTTCAAGGTGATGAGTTGTTTATATCGCAAGAACTGGACGGCTCAGATGGCAATAAAATACGGCGATTTAAATTACGCATTTTAGAGGTGTTTTTCTAATATCAACCCACTGCATTCTTCACATTGACAGGGAAGACAACTTTCGTTATGTTATCAGGGAATAAGTACTGCTTGATTATACGGGACACACAGCGATGGACTTCAGGTGCTTCATAGCACTTTCGCTACGCAACCGTATATGTATATTACGCCCTGAACTCCTTAATTTCAGGACGAAGCGATCTTTTCGTGGCCACGCCATTAAATCTACGAGTGATTCCTTCGTGAGACATCGCCAGTGGGTTTCAGTGTACAGGCTTGCGCACAAAGCTACTTGCCTTAATATTAAGGACCTTAATATTAAGCTGGGGGACGGAAGTGTTTGCTGGCGCTACCTGCCCAGGGCCACGAAAGATTTTTTACCGTATGATTCGGCTCAGTCTAAAACTGTCAAGAGGGCTATCGCCACCCTTTCTATGGAATCAGCACTCCTCAAGTCGTGCTCTCACATGATGCGGGAGAGCTTCGAGGGCGAGGTGAATAGACTGCGTAAAGCAGGGTTACCTGACCACGTCTTGGCGGCCGTAACCGAGGCATTGCTGCAGAAACTTAAGGGCAAGCCAAAGGGGCAACGGAGGAGAGAACCTTTCGGTGAAGTCAAACCAGTGTTGATACCGTATATGCACAAGGTGTCCCACAATTTAAAACGAGTTGGCAATAAGTACGGAGTCCCCATGGTCTTCTCCGCCCCCTGCAAATTGGCAAAGATGTGCCCCAAGATTAGCAGCGGTGCGAAAGCCACATTTGGGTGTGGGAAGAAGCACTCAAAGCCCTACGTAAGGTGTGCCACGGGAGTGGTCTACGAGATCCCCCTTACATGTGGCAAAGTGTACGTCGGTCAGACCGGACGCTGCGTCAACGAGCGTGCCGGGGAACACAGAAGGTCCTTAGCGAACGCATCGGTTTCGTTCGAAAACCTTCCCGCCCATTGCCGCTCTTTCATTGATGAAAATAAAAAGCACTGTGCACCACGACTTGAAGAGATTAAAATTCTAACCAGAAGTAAAGATAGATTAGCTCGCGAACTGGCAGAAGCCTTTTTTATCAAAGAGAAGGGTGGCATGTGCGTCAGCACCACTTCTATCTCCCTACGAGGAAGTGAGCACAGATTGTTAAAGAATACGCGATTATGAGAAGTTATCGTCCGTGTGTGTGTGGGTGTTGTTGCCATGTGGGAAATGCGCATGCGTTCACCTTCTTCGGGCTATATATATGCTACATGTGGCTTTCAATAAACTTAGTTGGAGTCAGCGCCCGTCCTGTCCGTCTTTCTGTGTGGTTTGTGTACAGTTTAGCGCTGTTTTTTCTTTCCTGAACACAACGCTACTTGCAGAATTCTAAATTAGTGAGCGAATTCAGAGTGAGTGACAGGTTCTCGTTTTGTGTGGCCACTTCTTCCGGCAACACTTGAATGAAATTAGGAGGGAGAGGCCTATCAACCTAATTACGGGGAAAGCAACGTAGTATTTACCTCTT
This sequence comes from Amblyomma mixtum, assembly GCF_055824585.1. Lineage (NCBI taxonomy): Eukaryota > Metazoa > Arthropoda > Arachnida > Ixodida > Ixodidae > Amblyomma > Amblyomma mixtum. Next base: position 59,772,961 of record NC_143017.1, on the reverse strand, counting down.
AAATTTTGTTCGTCAAGGAATTTCACAACCTTTCAGTATCTTCGAGGGCAATAAACTGCACTACGGTTCCGCGGCACTTCTAGGAAACAATTCACCCGGGCGCTGCTCTGAGGATGCGCTCCACTGAGTCGGCGCGTACGTGTCGGAAGTTTAAGGCTTTGAGTCTTTTGCCACAAGTTACTGTGAAAGATCCGGGCACGAATACTTCATTTTTTGTTTCTTTTTTTGACCCGTTTTCCTTTTCTACCTGTGGTCTGTTTCACAGTTGCAAGGTTTTTATGCTTCGTTCCTCCGATGTGGCGTTTTATCATGCGTTTTGTCAGTTGCCTGTAAAGCGTGCATTTCTGCAAGCGTGATCAGTTATGAAAAAAAGTCACCCCGTCTATGACTCTGTTCCCTTCGATACACGTACACGCGGTACATGTACGTTGCTTAGCCCATCCCGAAAAGTTGACGTTCCAAGTTCTATGATTCCGACACCAGCAGTGATTCGGCGTTTTATATTGTGCAGCCGAGCCGTCAACAAGTGTCAGCCTTCTTGACAGTCCTTGCTAAAGCTTTCGCCTCTATACAGGCGTGTCTCTCCCATTCTGGGCCAAATCCAATCCATCCCGGCCCAGAGCTAAATTACGCAACGCGAACAAACTTTTGGGGAGCACGGCTCGATTAAATGCGTTCCTAGATTGCGTGCAACTGAAGTCGTCCCAACTCACGCACGCCCACTCGTCGTCCCTGTCTTTGTTCCCAAATGTTCGAGCTCTCTGTGCTATAATTAGTTTAAATTCTTCAGACAAATAACCTTTCAAAAGTTGGAATCACTGACCCGCTTCTCATTCTTTCCTCCCTATTCCCTCCTCCTGCCTTTTGTTCTTTCCTTCCCTCATCAAAGCCGCGTTTGTTGAGTGGCGCTCTTACTCATTCTTGGCGGCGGAATAAACTTAATCTTAGTGGTCACGTCCCAAGTTGAGGCCCCGTGGAGGCTCGTCACCTAGCTGCCCAACTTTTAATTAAAACTTTTCTCCAAAAAGGAGTTTCGTCAACTAAGTGGCAAGAAGGAACAAAGTGAGAAGACAGCGCGAAATTTAGAGGGCGAGGAGCGAAGAAATATAAGCATGCAGCCAGCAGTTAAGGATGGCGGGTCGAATAATAAACGCATTATCGGAAGTCCTTCGAGCTCGAAAAACAAACAATCGCTTGGACGACCGATGTTAGGCAGAAAAAAGCACACCCTCTCTCGAGTTCTTTTCTCCTTCGTTCCGGCTTTATTTATTTTACTGCCTTTGGTGCGGTTATTTGTTTTCTCGTTTCAACTGCGACGCTGTGCTTTTTGCCCGTGAACTCGAGAAGCACCATTACCCCCTCCCCCCCTTCCCCCCACTGGTCTGCCTTTATAGCTCATTTTTCTCATCTCTCATTACCGTTGAACCCCATTGAGAAGCAGCGAACTATAGAACGAGAAGTGCAGGTTGCAAGGGGAAAAAAATTGCTGGCCCGACGGATGCAAATCAGCCCAGGGAATAGAGACTGTCTAATGCTGCTCGTGACACAAGGGATTCTGTTGCCTTTGCTTCTATCGCAGAGTTCGGGTGCTTCCTTGAAGCGGGGCTGCACCTCAGGCGCTGTATGACTCCGTACAGGCTTTGCCGAAGTCTCTTTTGGCTTCCCTATCTCTCTGCCCAGCCACCTGCTTGTTTGTTCCGCTCATTTGTTATTTGAGATCTAGAAATATCTGCTGAAGCTAACAACTTTGTTTATTTTTTAAGACTCAAACTTATTCGTGGAAAGCTTCAGCAGTAGTAGCTGCATGAAACCAATCTCTAATTATCTCAGTATGTGAGATAATGAACTCAATTGATAAATCTTCCTTCGCCTAAAGGCACTCAGGCTCCTCAGCGGTGGCTGCCTACAAGCCTGGCTGCTATTGATTACTGTCTGCCTGACCTTACACCATGGTACGGCTTTGTATTTTTTCCAAACGGTGTTCTGAGTTTCTGGCTGGTGCGTTTCATTGCCAACCGGGGTCGATTATTTCAATTTTCGTCCGCATTTGAGACGCCGTGTGAGTGAAATCTGTTGGCAGTATTGTTATTGATAACGCTGAGATGTGGAAGTGGCTTGAATGACCCTGAACGAGCCTGGGTGAAATGTTGCTTCCGGCTGCTTTTTCACACCGCGACAAAACGTAATGCGGCCTTCTTTCGTATTCGTTTTGCGACGCTTGCCAACAGTCTTTTTGTTTTTCTCCGAGAAGGAGCTAGCTCAGAATCTGATCGCCCAGGTATGCTTCAAAACAAGAATTTTAAGAAGCTAAGCCAGGCTACGTACCGTGTTTACTTAGAAGCAGTGGATAGTGTTTTTTTTTTAAAAATAATTTTGGAGTCGCGAAAGCGAGACGCCTTGAAATTTTAGCCTGCGCGTCTTGTGCTTTAGATTTCATATTTCGGGTCGTAGGTATTCTAGAAGATTTGGTTCACTACCAAGAGCTAAATATCATTCGAACCACAGAAGAGATAGATCATGCTTAACATGCCATAAAGGTACTCTAAGGTGACACGTGAAGCCCAGCACATCTTGGTGAGGAGAGCAAGAGTCGAGAGCCTCAGAGTGAACGCACTAATAGGCACTAACTCGAGTTGTGTTTTGGGGAGCCGAAAGTATGCGGTCAAAGAGCAGTTCTAAAGAGATGGTCGTCCGTCGAGTCGTGAGCGGTGACACAAATATGACGAGCTGCGGAGTGCCCCCTGCTAAACCCATGGCGTGCGTTCGCTGATACCTGCAACAGCCCGAATGAGTGGCACTGTGTAATTTCGTCTGGCCTGCCGAGCCCGACGAAACTGCACATTTGAAATCGCTCAACCACTCCTCGTGCCAACGCTCAAACTACGCAGTGCACCCCTTCTTTACAGGAAAAGCAAAACCTTTTAGGACACGTGATATGAGAAACCAACAAGAGGACGTAACCACGTAACAGCTGTGCTTAACTAAACTCTGGGGCTCGTCTCTGTGTGATTGTTTTCTTATTGTTGCACTTAACCAGCTCACACATAAAAGAATTTGTCTTAGCTCACCACTTTTTCAGCAATAAAAAAACCCACCAAATTATCAGTACCTGCAGATGCAAAGAGGTAAATTAAAAAAACTATTTCTAAAGTGGTGCTGCAGGAATTTTTCGTATAATGTAGTTTAAAAAAAAAAATCTGCAAGACATATTTCGACGCCATTGGAGCATGCGCCATGCGGTATTACGGCCAATCAATTCCTGTTGATAATATCAATGGCAGAAATGCAAAAAGCGAAAGAAGGCCGGAAGAGGCAACCAGGAAATAGGTAGCCATTAATGAACTTGCCAGTCTGATAACCATCCCACCCGGAGAGATAAACGCATGAGGGGAAAGACGGCCCGTTGGTTGTGGTGAACGTCCTGCCTAGCGAGGCTCCACGGCCTTGTTTTACGCGGTGCGATGGTGGAATCAATAAAATCTCCCGCATGCTCCCCCCCCCCCCCCTTTCCGTTTCGTTTGCTTTGTGTTTTTGTTGCGTTGCAATGGGATTGGCTGTCTCGAATTTTCTTTCTTTTTAGCAGAGGGCGAGAGCATCCCATGAACTACACGTGAATGTGGTAATTAGCCACTCTTTTAATGCAGCGTCAATGGTAGCCTGTAATTAGATGGCTTAAGCGGGATCGGTCCGGCAGCACAAAGCTGGAAAGATACAATTTCGGCAGCCCCCTTCTTTATTTCTTTTTTTTGCTGCCGATTGCTGTAGTATCAATAATGACACGCCACAGGGTAATTTTGCGGTCAGAGGAGTGAAAGATACCCTACGGCATTCTTCGATTATTTTGCTTTTGGAGGCTTTTTTGTTAATGTTGAATTGCTCTCTCATACATTTCTGGTTACGTCGCCTCGTCGCCTGGTAACGCCACATCGCAAGCCAATCAGAGTGGCGAGCGGCGACAGTTCCGCAGAATTGCTGTAAATATTAATTTGCATTTGCTTACTGGATTACCAACTGCAACTAACTTTAAGCAACGCTTCTCAGTGTGTTTCAATATTTATGTAACATCCCAATATCTATTATAAGAATAAAATATTTTAGTGTAAAGCAGGACAGAATCTTTGTTACTAGTACTTAAGCTGATACAAATGTGGACGAATCGATTTCATATCTGTGGAAGGTAATGACTTAAGTATATTTTTGGCTAACAATTTTCTACTCCTAGTACTGTGAGCATCTGGTTCAATAATAATGCTTACTAATTAATTCAAGCTATTGAAAAGGATAATTTCTAATACCAAAAGTGCAGATATTTCCTCTTGCCATAGATCCAACCTAGTTTACTAATTTGAGCACCATATGTATTACTTATGGCAATTATTAGGTTGATACTTTTCATATGACTACAGCGAAATAACTTAGCCTATGTTCAGAAGGACTAAGCCGCAACTCTAAAGCACTAATCCTCATCATATGATAAGGAGATGTCACTTTGAACAGTTCTTTGTACCCCAGTATTTAGTTCGCATAATTCTTGCCGTTGCCGTCACTGAGAGCTACCGCTTAAACAAACTTAAAAATGCTATTCAGAAATAAGAAGATGGCGGTATGCGCCATCACCTTCTCGATACATAATTTATTTCCGTAAGCACCATCCGACTTCCTCCTCCTCTTTTCTTTCAATTTGATCCTTTCCTACCTCTTTGGCAGCACCGGCTCAAAACTCCCAAATGTATCAATATTAATTGCTCGCCCAATTTTAATTTGTAGGACATCCCCCCCCCCCCCCCCCTCTCTGTCCCGGCAATTCGCTATCAACGCTGCCCAGAACATGTTTGAATTCAAATCTCGGTAGTTGAGGAATTTTTCGACGAGTGTCAGCGGGTAAAGAACGCAGGTCCTTTTCACGGTGGTGCTTACGGTGGTACCTGAATTCTCCAGGAGGCGCAAATATGGTGTTAGGTCCTAAGCGTCATCTTCGGCGCCTCCATACGAATCACTAGGGCTGGATTCAAACGAACACATTGAACATGTGCCTCCTCTTACCGGATATACGAAGTGTTATGATAGTGCGCCAGGAGATCTTGCTAAAAGCTCTTCACGGCTGACAAGTCGCCCACTCCACTGACATGCTGTGGCGGCAGGCGTTTGGTATCTGTGGACACGTTTCAAGGAAGTGTGCGGGGGGATATCAGAAATCCGGATATCCTTTGTGAGTTACCTCTGCGAACATGTTTAGTGATTTCGGAGAAGATATCCCGCACAGACATCTATTCAGCGCGTGGGTGCTTTGCGTGTGAACCCCAATGGCAACAGGCACTTTTAAGTGCATTTCCGCATATGCGCCGTGGATAAACGCCTGCTTATTCGGCACCTATCGTCAGCTAGGAGTTGTAAAGCTCATATTTGCAGATGTAGATTCAAAGCAATGTTTGGGAAAGAACGGGTGGGAAACTGCGATTGTGAATGAAATTCTACAATCCGTAAAAAAACTAAAACGCAATCGAGCTTCATGCTGCGGGCCTTGTTATAAAATCTTATAGCTGCGTTAGTTTCGTCTCCAAGAAATCCGCAAAAAAATTAAAAATATCTTCAGTGTGCTGACCATGGGCGCGAAACGTTTCTTTCGCCGCGGCATACAGTAGCCCTTGCGGGGTCAAAATAACGTTGAAAGAATTATTAAGATCGAAATCAGAGGAGTCATGACCTCTGCGGTTGGTGCTAGGAACAAGAGCTACCATCGCCCGTTCCATTCTGGCCAAGCCTCAATATCTGCCAAGCATTTCACACCCAAGTTATCTCAGACAGAACATTTTGTTGTAAACTTAAAATTAGATTTATATACTACTTGGGCTTGCGCGGATTGCTTCATTCTTAAAAGGACGTACTTGCGCGAAGAAGACACACATGAACTAGCGTTGTTCATGCCCCTTTTTTTACTCTAAATGCTTCTGTGTCCTGCAACCCACCGCCTGTGTCTTGGCCACTCGCCCGGAGGGGGTATGTGCTATCTTTATTTGGGGCCGACCAACCAACCCTTTGCGTTCCTCTTTCTTCCTTCTGTTCTTCGCGCAAGCGCATGCTGGTAAATCCAGATATGCTAAAATGTCGAAACCTGCAGAAAGCTTTCCGCAGCATGCTATGAGCACAGTTTGTAATCTTTAGGGATGTCATTTGAAACCCACTTGTTCATTCCGCGGTTAGAGGTATTGTCCGCGCTGCTTTTTGAGTCGCACAGCACATTGTCCTCAGATCCGTCGAGTCAATTAGTGTGCAGCGCTTCTCAAAAAGCTCCCCACGGTTTCAAGGAGGATATATTATTTTATATATTTAAAATTCACTTCCCGACAGTTGAGAAGGACGCTTTCTATAGGCTGCCTATCTGTGCCTTCTTACGAGTCGGATGCTGCGTGCCGCCTTCATACTGCTCCATGAAGTTTTCGTTGGACAGTTTGTACACACGGGCATAAAAATCGGTTGCTTTGAGTGGTGAGTTTTTGGTAGGCCCGTCATGCGAGGATATCTGATAACAAGCATTATTTCCCAGGGGCTGATTTTATCGCGTTGATTCTAGTGGAGTCCAAAGTCAAGAAAACACAGCAACTTTTCTTCAGGGGTTTTAAAAAGATGGTTCCCAGTGTTCGAAATGACAGCCAAATCCACTGTAGCCAATTCTTATTTAATAAAATGACAAGACGGCCACTGCATGCTCGTCTGAATTAATAGCGGTGAATTACTAATCTAAACGCAATTTTATTTTTTACTAATTTATTCTATAGCCTACATTTGTATGGATTGGATTGCAAGGCCTATAGACAGATATGCTTCCCAGCTCCTCCTGTCCTTGAAGCTTATTATAGACTGGTAGAAATCCGTTATACTGGCGCACCTTACCACGAGTTTTGGTTGAGTGTTAACACTCTTGTGCATGTGAAGTCCGGAATAATTATTTGCAATTAGTCATCTAGAACGTTTCTTAGTACATTACTTTCAGAAAATCGGCGGTTAATAAATCGTTGGTTACTAACGCTTACACCTGCTATACCTAAAGATATGCGATTTTAGACACACTCCTCCATCTTTTTTTATTGTACACAACCCGATCGTCACAATAATGGGATATTGAATGCTTCTCCGTTGACACATAAAAGGTTTTTATTTTTCTCTAGCCTGGTACTCGTGCGGATGCCGACTTATTCAATGCACGCCATGGCTTCTCTGGAGTGTCCACTTAGTCCACAGCAAGGATTGTGTGAGATGTAGCGTCTTTGTCAAAAGTATCCAGGCTTCATGGTTTGGTGCTAGCTTGTATAGTAGAGCCTTTGTGGCTTTCCTGAAGATCAAAAGTTGTTGGAAGGTAAGAAGACCCCCAGTCGTTCCCTTCAACGACCATTTCTGCTTCAGGGAAGCTGTAAGGGCTCCACTGTACGAGCTAAAAGCAAACCACGCAGCCTGGTTACTTTTGACAAAGACGGTACGTTGCCGTTTTCAGAAGCATTAGACACTTTTAGTTGGCCGTATGGAACGGCATTACGTACGCAGGAACGTTGCGGGTCGCGAGTGCGCATGCGCAGAACGTTCCGTACCGCTGTGCCGCTTTCGTACGTACGCACGCATCGTGTCGTTGCGTGCGTGCGCTACGGGCACGTAACGGGTTGCGTTGACAAGATAGCGGCGGCCAGCTCGCCCGCTTCGTAATAAATACATGTCGCCGCTGCATTCTCCGAAGGGAAAGCTCGCTCAAATGGTAGCGGTTCGCTTTTATTTTGCACACTCTCGCCCATACGCAGAAGTATAAGCGATAACTAGCCCCTGTTTTTCAAATAATTTGGCGATTTTCAAGCTGTAGGCCTAACCGTGTTTACATCGTAGCAACGACACCTGGCGGAGCACTTCTCTGGCTTTTAGTCAATTATTTAATTTTCTTCTGCTTGCATAGTTTTTCTTGGAACAAAAAAAAAAGACTCGCGATGCAGCCAGCTTCGTTACCAATAATTAAATGCTTCTCGGCATTTCGATAGCTGCTGTGGTAGTCGCGGAGCACACGAGAATCACAACCTGAAGCAAACAAAACAGCGATAACGGCTGCAAGAGGATTGGCAAGAGGCTTGGCTTGGCTGATGTCAAGAACTTTTCAAGCATCAGTTCTTATTTCTTGCGCCAGATGGCGCGCAGCAGCACAGCGGAGAATTTTAGGATGCGCTTGAGACGTCCATCCGGAAGGACGCTAACGTACGGCTAACTAAAAGTGTGATGGACCCCCCCCCCCCCCCCCCTTCGTACCGTACGCAACGTAGTGAGTGTTGCGTACGTAAGCCCGTTACGTACGTCCAACTAAAAGTGTCTATTGCTATAATCCTCTACACTCAAGTAGTCTCGTGTAGTGAAATACCCGTCCAATGTGAAATGCCCATATCATGCAGAATATACATGGAAGAATACCGAGTACGAAGCTTCTTGAGGTGCCGTGTGCACTTTAAATGCAACAGACTACAGAAAAAACATTAGATGGCATCCCGGGCTCTGAATCATTACTTCGTCCCTGACGTAACCGTGCCGTAGCATTGACATATGGAATGTATGAATGCGTCAACTGCTCCGTTCTTGAGATACAAGAACGTCACATTGCATTCAACAAGACTTTGAGATCTTACCAGTCTCATCGAGATGTATGCCCCAGTTTTTCTAGTTTGACCAGTGCGAGTGATACTCATTAGAGTTCGAGTTAAGGCTGGTCCCTGCTTTAATTTCAAAATCCCCTTTGTTATGTTCGCAAAGGAGAAAACATAGCAACCGTGCAGGCGTTCTGTTCTTCCTTGCAGTAGAACCTCTATCACCACCTCGTCAATTTTGCTGCATACATTTGCACAATCATCGCTCCCATCAGCTCTCAGTCCTGCTGTCAGATATGGCAGCAAGTGTTCTAATTTCTGGAGCTTTAATAAAAAGAAGCTCTGAAAAGCGGCCGTCGCCACCTCCTCTTTTACCTGTGAGCACCAGTCCTGGTTGTGGTTCAATAAACACCACCTCAAAGCAAAGAATAAATGCGGAAGGCACATCAGGGCCAAGCAATTAAAATGCACCGGGTGCAGAAAAGCTAAATTTCTGCGGCAAATAACAAAAAAAATTGATGGTCATTTACGACTGTCTGCGACGCATGCAATTTCTTGGCATGCGCCCATTTCAATTTGAGTTATTGGCGTCCTTAGCACAAACAAGTGTTATTCCCTGTGCTTTGAGGGGATACACAGATTTTAATGAATAACGGTGATACTCTGGCCAAGGCAGCGCCAGCTGCGGGCACATCTCTGGCAATAATGGGCATACTAGCTACTGGAAGTGTTTATATTCCAGTCAATTCGGAGCGTATTACAATTGGGTGATCGCCGCGTTTTATTCGCTTTCTAACAAGGTTTTGCTTCACGCGCGCATTGCTCTTCATGAGCACTATCAATACACCGCTCCACCAGAAACCCACACGGATCCTCTTCTGCTGTGCGCCACTGATGTGGAGAGTAAATATAGCTCTATCTAGAGGCGACTGAGAGAAGAACTGACTTGTAAAAGCACGAACAAAAGGACGAAAAGAAATAAAACGGCAAACCTCCGTGTTAAGGTAAAAGACGCCGCACAGCTGCAGGTTATGCTCGGCACATAGGCATGCAGCAGGTGTGATCCAAAATTAGATGGCCTCAGCGATAAAACACGAACTGCGAACGCTGCGCATACTTTGCGGGGACGTCGATGTAGCCTCGTTGCCTTCCCGTCATCAAACGACTATAAAGCAAGCATCGAGCTAGTTTGCAACGTCCCCGACGGAACGTTCCCAAATAAAAAAAAATACTGAGCAAGCTGCACGGCCTGTGTTTGTTGCGTTCGCACGCCCTTCACATAACAATATTCTTTGATGTCAAGTTCTGTCCGATCAGCGTCTTTATGCTTAATTTTGCGGCTCCTAACATGCTATGTTCCTTTACCATTCCCGCTGCTTCCTTTCTTTCTTTTTCTTTGTCTTTCTTGCTTGCACATACACGCACATACGCAAGTCCGCACGCGAAAGAGAGAAAGAGCAGGAAGCAGGAGAAAAGGAGGAGTGGAAGAGCTGGTAAAATGAATAGAGTGTGGCACTTAATTGTAAAGACCTGCGCGCAAATGTCGAATCTTTAAAGGTGCAGTGAAGAGGAATCTGAACTCGTCTTTTTGCCGCGGGAACTCAATCTACACGTTCCGAGAATTCTTAGAAACTTCGATTTATTGCCCTGTGTGGCCGATTTCTCTATTTAAATCGGATTAACGTAAGGCTCCCACCTTTTTTTTTTTTTAATTCTCCCCGTACGGTCGGTGGAGTCGACCAACGCGTGGAGTGCCTTTCACCCAGTGCCGTGGCGGCTTGCCGCTCTGCCATCGGCGGAGTAATACGTAGTAATCCGTAGAAGCAAATAGTCCGTGCGTATTTTTATTTCTGCGGGCTTATTTTGCGGCTATATTATCTGCGAATGAAACTATTTATTCACAGAAACCTAAAAAACAAAATAAAGTGAAACCAAAGCCTCCACACAGCTGGCTGAAAGGCAATCCACATGTTGGTAGACTCCGCCCACCGTACGGGGAGAATTCAAAAAATAAAAGCGGGAGCCGGACGTTAATTCAACTTCATTAGGGAAATCGGCCACATAGGGCAATAAGTCGAAGTATCTAAGAATGCTCGGAAATGTAGATCGAGTTCCCGCGGCAATAAGGCCAGTTCAGATTCCTCTTCAGTGCACCTTTAAGCGGAGTGCACCTTATAGCGGAGTCACAAAAAGTAGCTCACAAAGGCACCACAAAGCGAAGCGCAACATGTTGGGTGTCCCGCAATTAAGCCGAACGTGTACATAAGAGACAAAAAAAAATGGCGGTAGATTTAGCGTGGTTAGACATAATACTTGTTAGGTGCGCTCACACTTCGCTTTTCACTTCGGTGAATGCTCATGCAGGCAGAATTGGCCATTTTCTGTATTCATAAAAGGAACGGAGATAGGACTGCTCCTTGTGGTGTTCCTCGGGTGCCTAGTGTGATCTTCTCGCTGTGGAGGTCTCCAATGTGAAGTTCTGCTGTACGGTTATGAAGAAAGTCGACGATGTAGTTGTTCCTTTGCAACACTACAATGACCGGCCTCCCTCCGCTCCTGGAAGAGATACCTCACATTAAACACTCGATATATGCCGATGACATTACCCTATGGACCAACTCTGGCTCTGACGGGGAAATCCAAAACTCGCTCCAAACAGCAATCGATAAAGTACACTCCTTTGTACAGGCGAACGGGGTCACATGCTCCTCCACGAAGTCCGAATTACTAGTCATCAGGGACAGACGAGCTCGCCTGCCCGTGCCCGACCCGCAAGAACCTATTGTTCTTCAAGTCGACACACATCCCATACCTCCGGTCCGCACCATCCGCGTTCTGGGTATGTTAATACAGAACAACACGCAAAACTCGGAGGCCATTCAGCGCCTCCGCACCACAGCCAATAAGATCAACGGCCTTATCCGCCGCATCAGCACCCGCCGCAGAGGTATGAAGGAGGATGACCTCTGTCGGCTCACGCAAGCTTTCCTCATTAGCAGGATAGTCTACTCCTACCCCTACTATCACATCCGACGGAAGGACGAGGAAGCTGTGAACAGCATTATACGTTCAGCGTACAAAGCAGCACTGGGGCTACCTCAGTACGCCAGCACACAGCACCTCCTCCAACTCGGCATCTACAACACGCTCACAGTACTCATAGAGGCACACAAGACCGCCCAAATCTACCGCCTCTCCCGCACTAAACATGGGCGGCTCATACTTGACCGTCTCAACATCAACCCCATAGGCGACGTCCACCCCACGACGCCCATTCCGATAGGGGTCTATAGCCGCCTAGTTATAAAACCAATCCCCAAAAACATGCTACCTGACCGCCATGATACGCGCCGTCAGCTGAAAGCCCAAGCACTAGATGCCACATACCTTGCCGACGAACACGCAATATACGTAGATGCTGCACGGCAAAGTGCAAACACATACGTGGCTTGTGCAACCACGCCACAGTCTATACTCTCGTCACCGCCGCCACAGTAGTAGCTCACTCTCCGACAGCGGCAGAAGAAACCGCAATCGCGCTGGCCATCGCTGACCCACGTACGCGCACAGTCCTAAGCGACTCCAAAAGAGCGATACAAATTAGTCGGCAGGTTTTATCTGCCACCCCGCTGCACGCATCCTTCGCGGCTGCACTCTCGACCATAAGATCAACCTGGTCTGGGTACCCGCCCACGCGGGAAACTCTGGAAACGAAGGGGTCGACCGACTAGCCCGAGGACTAAACAACCGGGCGGCCGGCCCCACGGACCCAGACGCTCTTGCCGAGGCTCCCCAGACCTTTGCCGAAATTACTAACCTCTACAGAGAGATGAGATGCCAGTTCCCGCCTCCACACCCCGACTTGAATCGAGCGCAAGCCAGCTTGCTCCGCAGGTTGCAGACGCACTCCATCCTTAATCATTCTAGACTTTCACTCATCACAGACGGGGAATACGACCCCGTCTGCCAAAATTGTTACCAGGAAGAAATCGCCACCCAGGCACACATCCTCTGGGGTGGCGCGGGAAATCCGCCACCTCGAACCTTACTGCCAGCGCCCTCCGAAGAAGGATGGAACCAACTCCTCAAAAGGCCAGACAAGAGCATCCAACTGGCACTCATTTCGTGGGCCCAGGAAGTCGCCCCCACCTGGGGGCCACACCAAGCCCACCTTCCATAAATCTCACCAATCTATGGCAATAAAGTTGTTTCTCTCTCTCTCTCTCTCTCTCTCTCTGTATTCATAGATCGCTCGGAGTCCTCATGCCACTCCAGGAACAGAAGTGCAGCGGTTAACCGATGCGCCCATGTTCTGCAATGACAGAGGCTGCCACCGGTGTGTCTTGTGCAACACATTGCGCTTCCAGAGCAACCCGCGTCGCCAGACATAGGCGATGTCAGTGAGTGGGGGTCTTATTGCAAGGGCACTAAAAATCACTCTTTACAAACTTCTGTGCGAAGAGCATGTGATGGTCGGACGGACAGAAGACAGGGAGACTGCATTTTCCTTTCTTTTCATTTTATTTACCCTCAATCGCGTACAGCACAGTCACCGGTGGATGTTAGAGACCGAAAACAATCGCGAACAGTCATCAATTTACCTGCCACCAGGCACTGTGGGCAGTTTGGTCACAATCTGGTTCGCAGGTTTTTACCTTCCATGGCTGGCAGTTTGATATGACGTCAGGCTTGCATCGAGTCACGCGCCGCGCGTGTGATCACGATTTCTACCTACCTGAGGTTTGCATCATAGAAGATTTGCTACGCTCGGACATCTGATGGCAAACAATCGCGCTTTTATTTCTGGTTCGATTGCGTGCGCGCATGCACAGCCCTATCGAAAGCGGCACATCAGAGCGAGGCCATTTTTTTTCGTTTTCAAAGCCATTGTGAGCTTGTAGTTTTCGAATTCTGTGGAATTCCTTTCCGAGGCAGCAAGAAAGAGTACATTGTTGCAAATACAAAATCCCACAGCTTTTAGAGGGGATATCGATCCAACTTCTCAGTTCATAGTTACTTTCTGATCCAGTCTTAAAAAGTTAGGTATAGTCTTAAATAATAAAGTAACTTAACCGAAATAAACATCCAGTGGATACGACGTCACTCAGATCCTAACAGGACTCGTATAGCTCCGCTCCCATACAACACTTCAGCATTTTGAAAGCCTCGGTTACTTTTATCTGGAATATAATGCCTCTAAGAGGAAGTTACTACAGGTCCTAAAAGAGCCCGACTATTTTACATCCTATGACTCCCGATGCTTCCGTTATCGCATGTATTCACTTTCTGCTCATTTTCCCGTAAGGCGTGCGTTCAAAGCAAAGGGTTGTTTTCCGCATATGACGCAGACGTCGTCGGGAGTCGCGCGCCTACGAAGAGACCCGCATTGACCCTAAAGCCCGTGTGAACATTCCTCCTAAAAGAGAAATAGGAAAGGCAAGAACGAACGTCATTCGAACTACTGTAGGGAATGGAATGCAGGGAAGCAAAACTGAGACGCCAAGCTCGCGGGAGAAGGTATTTCAGGAATTTCGCCGCTGCCTCCACTACAGTGTACTAGAATACTTTGGGCAAAGGCTTTCTAGTACACTGTACCTCCACCTCCCAGGCACAAGAAAAAGAAAAAAAAATGCCGTGCGTATTTGTGGAAAAGTATGAGTGAAGGTTGGAAGGAATGGAAGAGAAAGAATAACTGTATACAAAATAAAAATTTAACAAAGGTATTGACGAAGCGCCGCCGCTATCGTCGCCGCTGGGGACGCGAAGGCGTAGTGGAATGTCAGGCTGATATCCGTTTCGATTCAGTGACAGCGTGGCAGCAAGGATGCCTTCCAAAAAAGTGCCCTGCATGCGCTTCACTCTGTTCTTCGCTTGGTCGGTTGGTTGTTCGTGTGACGGGAATAGACTTGAATAGGAAGTTCAATGGTTGAATTAACGGTGGAGCTCTCGAATTTCTACCAGCCAATCAGTCGTACCCGTCGCCCTTTTCGAATGCTTCGGCCACCCCTCTGCTCTATAAGTGCGTTTAAATTGGTAAATTGGTTTTTGAGGAAAGAAAATGGCGCAGTATCTGTCTCACATATCTCGGCGGACACCTGCTCCGCGCCGTAAGGAAAGGGAGTAAGGTGGGAGTGAATGAAGAAAGAGAGAATGGGGTGCCGTAGTGGAGGTTTCCGGAATAATTTTGACCACTTGGGTATCTTTAATGTGCACTGACATCGCACAGCACGCGGGCGCCTCTTACATTTCGATGGAGGCGAAACGCAAGAGGCGCTCGTTCGCCTTCGTTCACTTTGAGCTGGGAGAAAGGATAAAGAAACCTTTGTGGAAGCAATGAGCACTTTATAGCAGCACGTCCTTCGCGGTGGCTCAGAGGTTATGGCGTCCGGCAGCTGACCCGTAAGTCACGTGGGTTCGATCCGGGCCGCGGGGGATGAATTTCGATGCACGCGAAATTCTGGAGGCCAGTGTACTGTGCAATATCAGTGCACGTTAAAAGACCCCAGATGGGAGAAATTTTCGGAGCCCTTGACAACGGCGTCCCTCATAGCCTGAGTCGCTTCGGGACGTTAAACCCCATAAATGATAAACTTTATAGCAGCGCATCCGAACAGTAGAGAGCCAGGAAGAAAATAACTATTCCGACACAAGAGGGTGACTGGCCTTAAGCTGCTGCCGCACGCATTTTCTACAAGTTGATGGGATACATTTGTCCTAAAATGGTGACACTGTGAATTCACATCTCAATTTTATTAAGAACAGACACCGTCTTCCGCCATTTTGGTTGTTTGATCACTGTGCTTTCCAGTCCTTAAATAAAATTACACGAGCTGGCAAAAAGAAAACAGCGAATTATTAAAAGAAAAACTTCACAGGGGTATGTCATTATATTATATTTTGGCAATGCGATAGCATTGGCAGCTGTTGAAGAATTTATCGGAAATGACGCAACTTCTGCTCTGGTGACGTCACCTTCCTCCAGCCAAAAAGCAAATTTAGCTTCCGACGAGACATTTCTTTTCCGCAGTGAGGTTTCTAACAATATTGCATTAAAAAAATTGAACATGATGTTCCCTTTCTTTCCCCACACGCACTGCGTGTGACGCAGCACGCGGAGTAATCTGAGTGATGCAGCTTAAAGATATCGCTCTTAACCGAAAAAAAGGAGACATGGAGGCTGCAGGGAGCGGGAACGACTCGGCGCAAACAACTTTGTAGTCAGGTGTCTCAAGAATGGCAGTAGGGTGTTTTTTTCATGTCAGGAGAGGGCACCCATTGGAGAAACAAAGAAATTAGTTCTGTGAAAATACAAGAAACCCCAGAAGGAAGCAGATTCTTTCTAACTGCTGAGAAAGTGGAGGAGAAAGCTGAATTCCGCACCTAATTCTCTTCCGGCACCTAGCCTGAAGACAGACCTAATCAAACGGCGAAGTGTGCGTGAAATTGCTTTCTTTTCGGGTGCACTCTTTATTCGCACCAAACTGGTCCTTTTTCTTCGCAGCCTGTTCGATTGACGAATTTAGAAACTTCCCCCAGTATAACTTCCCAGAGGCTTTGCAGTAGGCTTTCCCACATTTTTATTTGCTGCCTTTTTTCTTCGCGCCAAGTTGTGGCCTTTGCTACTTCTTACGTGTGCCCCTTGCTCTGCTAATGTTTGTGTTTGGCTTACGGAAAATAGCCATCTGCAAAACAGGATCAAAGTGACGTGCGTGGAAGTTTCAGTGAGAACGTCAAACACGCAAAATAATCTCGACTGTTCCACTGCTTCATGTTTTCACCTTGAAGGGACGAAAATAAAAGCAGAGAAAGTAAGCAAAGTATGAGGGAGTCAAAAAATGCCTCCACTCCCTATCGAATAAACAACTGACCAGTACCATTCGTCTATTACTGTTTTAACACTATGGTCCTCATTAGGAGAAAATGCCAGGAGAGCGTGTCAGTGTGTGCCTGTCTATGCTTTTGTGTGCGTGTGCATGTGTGTGTGCGCGCATGTGTGCGTGCGTGTATGAAAGCGCGTTTGGTTTATTAGGGTGTAACGTAACAAAGCGACTCAGGCTATGAGGGACGCCGTAGTGAAGATCTCCGGAAATTTCGAGCACCTGGGGTTCTTTAACGTGCACTGACATCGCACAATACACGGGCCTCTAGAATTTCGCCTACATCGTAATTCGGCCGCCGCGGCCGGGATCGAACCCGCGTCTTTCGGGTCAGCAGCCGAGCGCCGTAACCACTGAGTCACCGCGGCGGGTATGAAAGTGCTTGTGTGCATGTGTGCGTGTGCATGTACGCGCGCGCGTACATGCACACGCGTACATGCGCTCGCGCGCGCGTGTCTGTGTGTGTGTGTGTGTGTGTGTGTGTGTGTGTGTGCGTGTGTGTGTGTGTGTGTGTGTGTGTGTGTGTGTGTGCGTGTGCGTGTGCGTGTGCGTGTGCGTTTGTAATCTTTTGTACTATTCTCTTGAATAAATTTTGTTTAAAACAATGAGTCCTACTACTTTCAGAACAGACCATGTATAAGTGCGTTTCAGGCGTCCACTGACCAAGGGAGCCAGTTACACGCTCTTCCTTTCCTTAAAAGGGCCCAACGCTGTCAATGCCAACGCATGCAGCCAACCTGTGTCACCACCGCCACGTAGCTTAAAGCTCGATTGAGGTTTCCACTGTTTCAAGAGGGCAGTTATGCACCTTTCCTTTGCTTTCCAAGCTCCCGGAGGGGCTAAGACCGCTTATCTGCTTTTTTTTTCAGCCAGCGTCCGCTTCGGCGGACGCGGTTGTTGCGACGCGCGTCTTTACTCTCTCTTTTTCTTTCCTCTTATCTTTCAACTCTCTTCTATCTGCACGTGGCAGCGGTGGCGGCTCGGCTTGAGCCAGTCCGCAGGCCCGTGCACGTTTCCTTTTCATCCTTCTCAGTCGCAACCAACTCAACCCCAAGCTGTCGCTCGATTGGTTTTGCAGCTTAAAGCGTGACTACAAAAACTTACAAAGACAGAGGCCGTCATATGGCGGCAACTCCAGACGGACACTTTCCCCAATCTCAAAACATTCCATAATATATTTCCTGAACGGTATATGCTGATGTGTAAACACTGCAATATCCCAGCAGACCTCCTTCATATGTTGTGGACTTGTCCACGACAACACGTGCCAACACCCACACAACATACCTGGGAGGCTTGTCTAGGCAGGTCTACCCTAGACGACCAACGAGCGCTCATCTGTCTCGCTTTAGAGGCTGCCAGATTCCAAGGAGTCTTGGCCAACCCCTTGATCTGGGCCTTCTGCCCCTTGACTGTTTTTAATTAATGTTTACCAATGAAATTAAAGCGTGACTAAGGTGTTGACTGTTGGTTACAGCGAACGACGGCCACGGCGACGGCGGCGCCGCGAAACGCAGAGACGGGCGCCTAAGAGCTGCGCTGTCAAAAAATTGGCGGGTGCTTAGCTTTGGTTAAGCCTGGTAGGTTGGTTGCGACTGAGAGAAGGATGAAAAGGAAAAGTGCACGGGCCTGCCTACTGGCTCAAGCCGAGCCACCACCGCTGCCACGTGCAGATAGAAGAGAGTTGAAAGATAAGAGGACAGAGCAAAAGAGAGTGCAAAGACGCGCGTCGCCACAACCGCGTCCGTCGGAACGGACGCTGGCTGAAAAAACAGATACACGGCCGCAGCCCGAAGGCTGCAAACCGAATCCCTGGTAGGTTGCGAAAGCAGGTGTTTTATACTGCATATGCAGCGCCTCTAGTTGGAAGAGCGCGACGCGCCACGGCAAGCGGCCGCCGTTACCCGACGAGCCGAGTTGGTAGCCCGTCTCTCGCTTCTAGTATGCCGTCACTCTATAACGTCACTAGCGCCTGTACGTAATTTCCATTCCTCTCATTCATTTTAAGGCTAAAGCCTTTAATGGCTCATGTTCGCGGTGTCCGTCCATTCTGGCGATGTCCGTCCATTCTGGCGATGTCCGTCCGTGCTCGCGGCGTCCTTTCATGCTCGCGGTGTCCGTCCTTGCGCTGGAATCGTGCCAACTGTGGTCTCTTCTCCGCGCAGCTGCGGAACCTCCTGAGTAATTTCCTTTACTTTAATTCTTTTTCTTCACTACGGGCCCTCTTTGTGTTCCTTCTTTCACTCCCACTTCCTCTCTTCATCTGCAAATGGATGACAGGTGTCCACCGAGAGATGCGAGACAGTTACTGTGTAAATTCCTTTCCTCAAATAGAATTTTATTTTGTTCACTATGGCTCCTCTTCGTCTTTCTTCTTTCGCTCCCACTCCCTCCCTTCTTGTACGGTGCGGTTTAGGTGTCCAACGCGACGGTTGCTGCGTCAGAAATCATTCTAAAGGTCAAACGTGGCTATCGGCTGCCGCTACGCGAAAGGCCGTTAGTGAGCGTAGTATTGCTTTCGCAATAAAAGTGGCTGGATATATGAATGCACAAAAAAAGCTAGAGACGAATGTAGCTGTATTAGAGCGCTGGTTTCAAAGCGATTGCTTCACTGCGTCGGCCACTTCGCCTCGTCGAGCGTCGTCGCACCCCGGCCGTATGCCCGTGGTAGCAGCTGTACGCCGGAGCCGCGGCAAGAGCGGTTGCGCAGCAACCGCCACTGTGGTGGTGGTGGTGGTGAAAACTTTTAATTGCTGAAATAGAGTTTGGGAGCCACAGAGTGGCCCCGCTACATCGTCGGCGTCCCTAGTCCGGGACACCGCATGACAATGCACCGTCTCTCGCCCGTTTCACCCTTTGGGACTCAAGCGAGGAGCAGTTGAGGAGGGCAGTCTCCGATGCCTCTATAGAAGGGGTAGGGGAAGGGGGCAGGTGGGGATTTTGAGTACATGCCCACACCATATGGAAGATATCACAGGTCATCCCACAGTGCGGGCGTCGCCCATCCGTGTTAGGATTCTAATGTTTTAAGATTGCAGGACAGAGTAGAGTACTTGTCTGCAGGCGCCTTAAAGTTCGATCCTCCGTCTTAGTCAGCCCCTTTGCAGGGGCCGGGAAAAGGCGGTGGTTGTCGCTATAATGCGTTATTATTTCCCTGAATCGCAGCAGCGGCTGGTTAGTCTCCGAGCCAGGATGAGGAGCCCGGTGAATAAGCGCTCGGGCAGCCGCGTCAGCGGCCTCATTACCTCGTAAGCCCTGATGGCCAGGAGCCCAAATGATTCTTTTCGGTGTTGGATCAGTGGCAGTCCGTCTTAGAATGCAAGCAGCTAAGGGGGAGATTTCCCCTGCCAAGTAATGATCACATGCTTTTCGGGAGTCCGTAATGATGATTCTCGAATTGGCGTGGGCGGCAGCAAGCGCTATCGCTACTTCCTCGGCTCGCATTGAATTCCGGGCTCGAAAAGTGAGTCCATCAACGTGCATTTCCTGGTGAACGACAGCGGCCGTGTAAAATCCCGTGCGCGATGGTCCTGCTACGTCTAAATAATATAGACCGGGTCGGGGGCCGTGTTGTCTCTCAAGAGCCCGAGTCCGCGCTTGTCGTCTGTTTTCGGGCATGTCGGTGTCCATGTTACGGGGGAGCGGGGAGACCCAGAGAATAGGGCGCTACAGTACTGCCACTGTGGGCACCCGAACCGCACCGTACAGGAAGGGAGGAAGTGGCAGTGAAATAAGAAAGACAAAGAGGGGCCGTAGTAAAGATAATGAAAATGGTAGTTAAGGAAAGGAAATAACGCAGTAACTGTCTCGCATATCTTGGTGGACACCCGTTATCCGTTTGTAGAGAAAGGAAGGAAGTGGGAGTGAAAAAAGAAACAGAAAGAGGGGCCGTAATGAAGAAAATGAATTTGAGGAAAGGAAATTACGCAGTAACTGTAAATCCACGTCCAGGGACGATGAAGAAGGAACGCCCAGCGAAACGCAGCGGCGAGAGTCCGACTTCGCAATTCGACTCAGCGAGTTCCTCTCGGCCAGCTCTAACTATCGCGTCACTGCACGTTTAACCAGAGCTAAACCACAGCCATTTTTTGTACTGTTATACTTCAGTGCAGTTTCAAAAACGGTAGTTTTAGGCGGTGTTCAAATAATAGGAAATCAACAAAAGCCCGTGTGTTACTACACTTTACTTCCATGCCGACGGTACTTGACGTTCTGTCGTGCCTCATGCCTTCATGCCAATATTGTTTGATATTCAATCTTTTAAACGCTGCTTGTTTTATCGCACACACCAATTAGTATGAACGAAATTGAAGGAAGTATACAACCTGATTCAGTTTTTACATATCAGAGAGAGAGAGAGAAGAAACTTTATTTACACAGGAATCCGGGGTACGCCTCAGGATCCCCGCACGACCCCACTGCAATCAAGTGTTTATGTTCCGAAGGTCCATAACACTGGCATCCCGGCCGGTGGCGATGGTCTGCACAGCCGGGTCCTCCGAGCGCAGCAGGGTCTCCCAGTCCTCCCAGGTCTTGAGGTTCTCTAGGTCCCGCGGGGGAGGGTCCGCCGGGCAGAGGGAAAGGATGTGGAGGGAAGAAGCGAAGGGTTCTGGGCATAGAGCGCATGATGGAGTGGGGAAGGAGGGATGATAGTGGGCTAGGTTAAGGGGTGAAGGGAGAGTGTGTGTCTGTAGTCTGCGCCAGAGTGTTGCGTGTTTGTTATCTAGGGAGGGGTAAGGCGGGGGGTAGAGCTGGCGTGAGGCTCTGTATGTCTGGGTCAGCTCACTGAATGAGTGGATGCGTTCCTTCGTGAATCCCCGATCAGAGGCCACCCGAACCCGGTTTAAAGAACCTTGGGCTAAAAGGTTGGCGGCCTCGTTTCCGGGATTCCCGTAGTGCGCAGACACCCATATCAGCTCCACATGGCGGGGCGGGGGTGCATCGGGTGAGTCCAGTATGTAAAAAGCAGGGACATGAACTCGGCCTCGAGCAAAATTTTGTATCGCAGTTTTAGAGTCACTTAAAATATACCGGGCTTCCATATGAGCATGGTGCAGAATGACTGAATGACAGCACACCGTTTTAGGGCGAAAGACCTTCATGGCTCGTACTCGCGGTGTCCGTCCGTGCGCTGGAATCGTGCCAAAGGTGGCCTCTCCTCCGCGGCAGCGATGCAACCTCCTACACACCTTAGCAACCGGCGCGCCGATGGGGGGCGCACTTGTGCATAGCAATCGTGACGTCACGCAGTAGCGATAGAACGAGCGCGCGTGCGTCGGCGGTGGCAGCTGCACCAAGACTGCACCGCCGCTCCTTCCCCAGACGTCTCGTTGCAGTCGACTGAATGAGACACATGGTTCCGAAGCGGCCCAGTGATTCCGCGCCAAGCGGTTCGGGGAAGCGGCAGTGGGTTGATCACAATGATTTCGCCAAGTACACTTTAGAATTTCGAAAGTGTCTTCGGTAATTTTTGAAGATGACAAATGTCGTTTCGATGAGCGGCGATAAATTGCCTGCGGTGAGAAACATCTTTAGAACAATAAGTTTTTTGGCTAGACTTGCGCATCATTTTGCTGTCCGAGTGAATGTAATGCTTGTAAAATCGTTCTAGCATACAGAAGTAGAAAATTTTAGGGGGTCGCCCTATGCAGGGAAGCGAAATTGTTGCGCTGTCGAGACTCGGCACACAACGATATTAATGCAACAACGATAACCATAATGCGCTGACTTTTCACAAACACATCCACAAAGAACTGAAACCTTTGTGTAAATAAACAACTTTAAAGCCATTTTGCTGCATCGCACTTCAAGAAGTGAACACCAAAAGATTAGTCTCGAATTTTAAATTTTTTAATTTGCAAACGCGGAGCGAATTTTCGCATAGCTTGCGATGCCTTTTTTCACGTTTGAGGTGATAATAATGGTTATGGATTTTTATGGCTCAAGGGCAGCTTGGGCCAGTGAGTGCTGTGGCAAAAGGTGTTTCCTTCAATACAAGATGGGGAGAGTGTTGCGGTTTATTTATACTTCATTACATGTTTCATGGAAATGAAATCCACATGCGGAGGTCCCGGATGTAGACTGTAAGGGGGATCTCTTCTAGCAAAATGTATAAAAAAAATTCCGGGAAAAAAAACGGGAAAAATAAAGCAGGCTTACAACAAAATGAACAATAATTATCCGGTAATTCTTCCTTAGTATAGGTTGAAGCACGTTTAGATATACGCGTAGAGCTTATGTAGGCATGTAAACGCATACATACAGGCCCCAGTTTTCACAAAATCTACCTTGTATGCTGGCAAATGCAGTGCTCTTTTCGGTCTTTTGGAAGGCAAGTAGGTATAATATCAGTAGGTATAATTTACGTTAAAACATAGGAACAATGAAAAGACCTCGCTGGGTGTGTTACAAAACTATAAAAAGAGAGCTAACAAAAAAACAGGCAAATGGTCAAGTTGAACCTCACCCTCATTGATCCAGGAACAAGTAATCAAATGTTAATGCCAGACAAACGCTCCATGCAAGCCCGTGTGACGCGGTACAAGTTTTTCTCATGCTTTGCGCAATACTCGAAAGCCCAGGCTATGCGCGGTGATTTCAACTTTGCCACATTGAACCGATAAGGAAGTGTTACTAATCGACAAACTCAGAGCAAAATGGCGAGGGTGGTACGTTGGAGATTCTTCTTATGCAGTGTTGTAAAATTTTTCCTCGTGAACACTTCTAAGATACATGTGCTTCGATAGGAACTTCCAAGGCGAACGGCTCTTCGTTATAGCCACTATTTCGTTACAAACCGCGTTCTTCATAGCGAAATTTGAGTGTATTATGAACTCAGAATTTTCAGAAACTACAGAGTCCCGAAAAATTCTTGCCGAACGTAGCGGTTATCACGGATAGGCAACTCTTCCTCTTCGCTACCAAATCTGACCCATACATCGCTTTCTGCTCTCCCGCCAGCTGTCAGTAAGATGCACCGAACAGTTGAAATTTCCGCGGGGCTTTTGAGAGTTCAGCGCAGCGCAGAACATGCTTCTTAATATTTCACGGGCTTGCGTTTTTGCGCGCACTACTCGCTGGAAACACGAACAGCACAAAACGGCGCTAAAATGATAATCTGGGCAAACATTTATTACAAAATTCTACAACAACCTATCTTTTTACGCGTTCTCTGCTGAAGAAAATGTCATTAGGATGTTCGATCCTCTTTCGGTTGCGCAGACACCGAAACTACCAAAATCAGGCACTTCACTTCAGTGGAAGTGGTTCTCGTTCCAGAGTCTTCATAGCGCGCAACGTGCGAGAAAATTGAATTGGGCCAGCGCCATGCAAAACAGGCGACCGATGAAGTGGTTGTCGTCCAGGCCCTTTAAATCGTCACAGAGTAATTACGGTCTATTTTCGGAGCTGCCTGCTCTCTGAACGAATACTGTCTTGTAAGTGAGCTTCGCAGCCGGCACCGTGATTCTCAGTAATTCCGTGCACTCTCTAGGCAGCTATATGTAGCGCTACTTTCTTAATTCACAAGGAACATTTTGTTGACATTATACCACTTCGTTCACACACAGAACAAAATTTTCAGCCAAGTTTATGATTTTCTCTTTCAAAAAATGTCTCAAGGTAAATTTCCTTTGCTTTCAAGTCGCGAGAGGACCATTCATATTGTCAAAATTTATGTTCAGCTGGTTACGAGAACAAGGTTCGCTTTCCATAACGAATTTTTTTGCCCTCCATACTTGTCCACTTTCGTATTGGTCCGCTTCGCCTGTGATGTCCGAGACGGGAAATTACGTTAGCATTCTGCCCAGGCTGTAGCCACCAATGGAAGACGGGGCGAAAAACAAATCTTAAAAATAATTCTCACAAAATGAGGCCTCAGGTTGGTTTTACTTGGCGCAGGGGCACTCCATCTTCCTGAAACCTTCATGTTTTCTTAGCGTTGCACGTAATTACACGTGCTGAAATATTTATGATATAATGGCCCACTATCCTTTCGCTTCCAGGCAAGGCGAGTGCCGGTATTTTTTTTTACGCTCGCCGTATTTTTCTGACCACGTTCCCAGTGCGAAACCGGCGAAATGCAAGTGGGTATAGAGTTTCCCGTTCGATTTTAATTGTGTTTCAATAGCACTAGTGTGCCGCGAATATAACTGCATTCAGTTTTACCCACGTAAGGTTCACCTCCGCGATAGCGTTCGCCGAAAAAAGGAGGGAAGCTCATGCAGTCATGGGTTGACCGAGTCTACTTACACCAGGAGTGACGAAGGAAAACGCATTCGAGAGAATTCAAGGAACATTTAGTGCTCCTAAAATAGGAGAGCAAACAAGTTTTTGTGGACGTCGCTTGTCGACGATTATTTTCGCTTTGTCGCTTGCAAGCTGATGCTTCCCTCTTTGAATAACAAAATATTTGAAGAAATGTTTTTATTTTTTAAGTGAACTCCTCTTGCGCTCCTTCTTGAAAGCACTGATACGCAATGGTATCTAAAAGCATCCTAAAATTTGTTATCCTCCTTGGCTCAAAAGTAAGGGAGATTAAGATCCACACCCGATCCCTTCTATCTGTAGCTTCAACATTCGGTGCCATCTGCAGAAAATCCGCTGAATTTCCAATGACGTATTTGTGTGGAAACGCTGACTTACGGTGGGATGCAACTTAAAACACAATTGTGATTTTTCGTGGCGTCTTGTATCGGCCGACAGATGACAGCAGCAAAGGAAATCAGCTTTTCAACTTTTACAGTATCAAACAAGCGAGATGCGCCAGAATTGTTCGGCTCATAACTTCGTCTTAGGGTTAGCTTTTATTGTGAAAGCAATACTACTTGCACTTTCTCGCCTTTGCCGTGCCGCGGCAGTCACCACCATCGTGCCGCGGCGGTGACCACCATTGACCTTCATTTGCGAAAGCAATACTACTTGCACTTTCACGCCTTTGCTGTGCCGCGGCGGGGACCACCATCGTGCCGCGGCGGTGACCACCATTGACCTTCATTTGACCTTGATTGCATTAGATTGGATTAGATTAGATTGGACTGGATTGGACTGGACTGGACTGGATTTGATTTGATTTGATTTGATAGGAGTGAATTAATTGGATTGGATTGGATTAGAATGGAATGGAATGGAATGGATTGGATTCGATTGGTTTGGATTGTATAACCGATGCATCACCACAAGTCTAACCACAAGCACCACCACTAGCTACACTACCAGCTGTACCATGGCGTAGGTACGGATATTGCTTTCGCAATTACCGGGCTTAACCAAGCTCAGCCACAGCGATTTTTTGATTAGGTAACCAAGAAAAACCTTAGCAATGGATAATGTTTTTGCCCTTGAAGAAATTCCTTGTGGCCATCCCCAAAGTGGGCGAAGCTTTACTAAGGCCTATGTTTTTATCCGACTATACAACACCAGCAGGCTTGCGTTTGTAGCCGAGTTTTTATGGGCAGCCCTCAAGCACTCTTCCGATTGCGCATTCAAGAGGCGTGAGTTCGAATCTCGATCAGACAGTCTTTCTCCGACATATTTCATTGTCACGAGTTTTCTAGCATTGCGAATTGACGGGCGGACACAAATTCGGAAATACGCAGAAATGGAGCCGCAGACGCCAAATGAGCCATCCTTGTAGCGCCTTCGTGTTTCCCTACCGAAAAACTACTTCAGAACGCTGACAGCTATCTTCGTTATCCTGTGGCAGTATAACAGGATTCTGCGCATTCAGCCTCCCCAAAAACGTCTCTTCAAAGTAGTCCTTAAACAACCTTGTCGGCAGTGTTGAATGGAAGGAGTTCATGCTCTGGAGTTAACATCAACCAGAATTCGCCTTCAATTTTCATTCTAGTTTCCCGTTTATTTTTCGCTTTCTTCGCTGTTCCTAACCATGCAGGTCATCCAGAAGTTATTTACGGGAAAGTGCATTGCCCCCGTAGCCTCTGGCTGGTCCGAACCTTTCCGGCGACCCTGTCGTCGCCAAATCCGTTCACGGCGCAGCAAGCGCATGAAAAGTGAGCTTCGCGGCGTGATAGAACCGAAGGCACTGCCTTAGCATAATGAAAGCTTTAATGTATGTCGTTGCCCTTTCAGCCGCTCCTTACTTCCGCAGTTAAAAAAGAGATAAAGACTATATAAAATAGGTGGCGGAAAAAAGGGAAGGGGGTGCGGTTGTGGGACGACGGGTGGTAAAGGGAGAAGAGAAAATTTATGCTTAGAGGGCGCCCACCTCCCTACCACATGCAAGAAGTCGACTATACAGTAGCTGACAACATCGTAGCGTGGCTCTTTACATAGATCACATTATGTAAACCCGAGCTCCCGGCTAGATAACCAGACAAGCCGCAGAGGAATGCAAATGGCGGCAGGCCCCTTGGCGAGATAGGTGCTCTGTCGCTGAAACGGGGTCGCGGAGATGAAGAGTGCGTTGTCTCGGGCGGTCTACTGTACGAACGCCGACATCGGCTCCCTCCAAGTCCTTCGTAGCGGTTCAGAAATAAAAGCTCCGTCTGCGCTGCTTATGTTATTTCGAAACTTTTCTTTGTATGCTTATTTTTAAGTTTTTCTGCTTAAAGAATAACTTACGATTTCTTCTTGGCACTTCTTATGCGGTTTTCATTACTCGGTAAACTCTATTCCCGTTATGCGCGTGTTTAGTGAAAAGATAGCGTAAAAGGGCAAGGGACAAGTAGGGCAAGGAGAATGTGGACAGAAACGCTGAACTAATAACTTTTATTTTATAAGAAACGGGAACAGAGTATCTAGACAGCTTCTAGTGATCACCCGTGACGAAGGAAACTTGGTTAAAACGTCGTTCTTCTATTTGGCCGTTGTCCTTTTGATCTTGTTCATCAAAGATCATAGAAGACCAACCATCCCAACAGGAAGTGTTACTCAAATGAAACCTAGTGCTTGGTGGACAATCCATAGAAGCGGAATATGTTTTATATATTATAGATGGATAGGGCACAAAAATTTCCAACGCTTTTGTTATCACGTGCTTGCGCTCATATATTTTTACGCGCGTTTTGCAGGCCTGGCTACTCCGGGCTACGTACCGGAACGGCAGCACCTAGTCCCGAAATATTTTCTAGGCAATCATTCAGCCTTCCGAACTCTACACCGGAGTTTATGGTAGATGACAAAAATAGTTCAGATATCATTCGTAGATATAAAGATAATGTAAGCAGAGGAAATATAAGCACTTACACGACATCAGACACAGTACATGACCCGACAACCAGTTACATACTGCTTGCCATGGTTCAGAGGAAACTATAGCCTTTCCAGACTGTCTGGCTCTGCTTTACGGCATACGTTTGTAAACTATGCCCTACAATGTGTTCAGATGCGTGTCAGTAGTAAATGACGGGCTCAATAACACGTATTTTTTTTGCACAAATTTTGCCTTGCTTTAGTATATTACTTCTTGTCTTTCCGTATGTCTTTAATTGTTATGTCTGTGCAGTTAAGGGACCATTTTTAGTCCCTAAAAAACTACCCTGTTGTAGGGAAGGCGGGGCTTGTCAAGCGGTCGTAATGGCTCCTTTTTTTTTCTTGCTGCCCTCAGTTTTGTGAAGGAAACTGGAATAAACAAATTACAATTGAATCATGCCAATTAACTGCACCCGGTCCTCCGGTGTTTATTGAGCCTTTGCAAGAGGATGCGTCCAGTCTTACAAGAAACAGATGCCTTGATAGCTGAATGAAGCCATTCAAAACTACAAAAGGAGCAGGAAGTTGAAGTTTTGGGGCTGTCAAAGAGATCAGTGTGGTCCGGAATTATTCGACACGCACTTAATTTATGGAATATCCGAGGGTGCTATGCAAACTGATGAAGCAGGGTCCGCAATAAGAGAAACAAAGCTAGGGGAGAATTATAGTGTTGCCCCTTCCACCTTTTCGCCCAGTTTCTTTCGTAACACTCAAGCTTATCTTTTCGTAGGCACGCACAAAAGGGCTGACAACGCGGCGTCGCAGCCTCACTCTCCGCCATGACCCCCGCCACCCACCTCCCCCCAGCCCTCTATGTTTTTTTCTCCTCTATATCTGTATTTATAGCGGTGGTCAGGTGTTTTTTTTTTTGCGAGAGCTGGTTCTTTTCTACGGGAAAAATTCTGTACCACAAGAGAGGCCCTAGGAGAGCAATCCTCGATCATAAAAGGGTCATTGGTGAACAAAGGGTCTGAAGGGGCCAAATGCGAGGTCTCGCTTTAAATATCTCGTCGGTCACAGAGCATTGACCCAAATTTGGTTAGGCTACGTTGCAAAGGCGCGTTCACCATATGACTTGACCTTAGCACTTCGCTTGGTGCATGCGATGTCTTATTTACGCTTATATTTCAGGCTATCCGTCTTTGCTTCACGCTTTCAAAACGTGTGGTTTAGGAAATGACGTGTAAGGAGATTTCAATATTTCGATATGCATTTCAAGCCCCAGAATACATGTATGTTTTGGTTTTGAGGTGCGTCTGTGGCATTTCCAGCAAACCCAAGATGATCTTTAGATTTTAACAATGTGTGTGGCATGTATCAGTATTTCAACAGTATTTCTACACAGGCTAAGCAGTTATATGGTCAGCCATAAACAAACTCAAACCCATAGCGTACATAAACATCAGCAGATTGATTCCTTGAGTGATCGCCTCAATAACCTTGGTTCGGCACGAATCTACGAGCTTTAAAAGCGCCGCTTCCATCGGGAGCTCGTAGCCAATGCCAAGAGTGCAGGAGACGGCTTTGTCATCCGCAACACTCACCACTGTAAAAAATCTAGCAGGTCGTCAATAAGACTGGAAGGATGCGCGCCCACCTTATGAGGACGAACCGGTAGGAGCACAAGAATCGCATCATTCTATTCAAGCGCCGCTATCCCAAGTAGCTCAAGTAAACGAGGCAATATTGGAAATGGATGGTTTCCGTCGAATCCTTTGGAAGACCAGCCTTTACCACTTCATTTCCAATAATCGGCCGATAACTTCTGCTGCTCGGGATAAACCTCTAAGTAAGGTACAATCGAAAGGTCGCTTGTTCTTGAATGGAAATTTATGCTGTACTTTAAAGAACCAGTAAATACAGCCATGGCGCCTGCTCTTCTCAAATGACAGTGTACAGATTTCTTCCTCGTCATTGCCTTCTCGCACTCCCATGTCCCTCCTACCTAAGTTTTTTGCTCAGCTCCTTCTCCTTGCCAATTCTCGCGTTTCTTCGATTAATACATACAAGCTGTTAGTGGCCTCCACTAGGTTACTGTCGCATATGAGTAAAGAAAGTGCTCGGGGAACAAGAGACGTGGTGAAAGGTTTTGGTCAAACAAAGCAACGTGGACAAAAAATCGTTGCTAAGCATCCTGCTTCTCGCGATATTTTTCACCGGTGGGAAGGCTTTCTTTTTAATTCATTCCGGGCATCCTAACTGCTGACGCTCACACATGGTAACAAAATCAATTGGTCCATTGTCGTCCTTTCAGAAGAACAGAACACAGAAACACAATATGAAACGGGTCTGGCCCGGCCTTGAAATTATTATCAAGTGCTGATGTCAGTGCAAGAAAGGCTTTGCTGCTTTTGCGTGCTGATGATTCATCCCCATCCCCCACCTTCCTCTGCCGTTCTTTTTTCCCTCTACTTTCTGGTCTCATATTCTCATTCTCGTAATAACAAGGGAAAGACAGTTCTTAGAACTTTCAATGAATGAAGTGTGTATTCTTCCCGTCCCGTCCACTCTCAGATAATGCGAAAACGGAGACCGCAGCCTTCTCACCTCTTTTTTCCGCTACACACTTAGCTTCCCTACAAACCCTCGCCAGCCACCACTTCAGAGGGTCGATAGTCCGAGCAGAGGTATTCACTTTACTCCAAACATACGTACGCAGAGGAAGTAAAGCAGAGCGGTGTGCCTTGTAAACTGGCGACGACCAGAGAAGAAGTTTTTCAGACCTTGGTTCTGTGCACCAGCGCTCTC
Source organism: Amblyomma mixtum (assembly GCF_055824585.1). Lineage (NCBI taxonomy): Eukaryota > Metazoa > Arthropoda > Arachnida > Ixodida > Ixodidae > Amblyomma > Amblyomma mixtum. The sequence continues at coordinate 59,742,516 of NC_143017.1, read as the reverse complement.
GCGAGTGTTTACCCTTCCGACAGCAACGCATGTTTTTTTTTTTTTGCAAAGCAAACAATCTGCACTAAAAAACAAACATGGTTACGCTTAAAAATGATAGTTTGTTTTAAATCACTTGTTGTATGAGCGACAATAAATACATTTTCGTATCTTCTTTGTAACATACTTCTGTTGTTTAATTTCTCTGCTTGAATCCGTCTCTTCTAATTTTTCGTTCAAGATTTTATTGATTTCGATGCAGCGTAAGCGCAGTATTCGTCACTTCTATTTCATCGCGCCTATCCTACTGGCGCCGATTGCATTTTCTCTGAGACTGTCAAGACAGACCACGGTTGACTTTTCTATCTGTTGTTTTGATCCGGCTCAGTTGGAAGTCATCCAGGCGCAGCCTCGCATGAATACAGTTCAGAGCAGGAGAAGGTGCGATGGAGGAGGAGAAGGCTAGGGCTGGTGGAAAGAATGGAAGTCCGCTGAAGCGAGGACGTATGCCATTTCAGCAGAACGCACACGTGCTGACCGACTCACTAATGCGAACTGACACCGACTTACGAACGGATGCCAACTTTTGCGGAGTCTGATTGTCGGATGTGTGACTTAAGCCATTGCTAGCGCCATTCCCAACCTTTTTTCCCACTGCTGCATTTGATGGAACTCCTAAGTAAGCCAATGTTTCACTCCCTTATTTTTTAACTGCGGCGAAAGGCCTTATCTGCCAGATATGCCTTGGTCTGGCATCTCGGCTGGTTTCTGTACTCCCCGTTTCAGCCTCCAAAGTCTTTTTTCCAACGTTTCCAGTGGTATTATGGCATGAATGAAGACAATATCTTAAATATTACACCACGGATTTTCTGTTTTTGCTCCACAGGCTTCATGTCTGGCGCAAACACATCACTTGGCAGACTCGTTCTTCTCTCTCTGTAAGCAATTTCGAGTAATCTGTGTTTGACTTTTCTGATCTGCGGCAAACTCAAAAAGCATTGATGTATTTTCGTCACTCCAGAATGCAAGGTTACTTCGAACTCTCTTTTTAGTTTTTAATGCTAGCGGGTGCGTGCCGCTAGGTGGCGTACGACGCAGCTTTGACACGCGCTCCCATGTCCGACAGTACTGTGATCGCCATAGCGCATACCTTTTCCTCCCAAACAAGCCACAATGAATGTCTCCAACACACAGGTCATTCCGCACGAGCCTGATGTGCTTCACCGTACTCATAAATCATGTTTGTTTGTTCGGCAGGTGTCTCCTCGCTAAAGAGAAAGAAAGGCAAGGGCAAGGCCGCGGACAGTAATAAATCGAGCTCGCCTCTGTTGCTGCTCCTACCGCCTCGTGAACACTGCATACGGAATACGAGGTCCCGCATGCACGCGTATACATATCTTAGTACTGCGCACCAATGTTATTGTACCTCAATACTTCAGCAGAGCCTTGTATGTGTGCGTTACAGCGTGAGCTTCGTTTACGGCTGCCCGCAGGAGTTAGAACCTGGATCGGTCGTGCCATAATGTCTCATACAGGACCGAATTACCGTTTTTCCCTTTTTCCTTTCCAGGCTTCCGCTTCCCGCATAATGCAAGTGAGACGGTTGTAAGGTCGCTTTTACCTTTGTGTATGGCCTCCCCACCCGGGAAGTTACGGCGCTAGACGCGCAAAAAAAAAAACGATTACTATGACATTTGGTCACAGTTGCTAGTGCTGGCTAACATACGTGCATCAATATCTTGAAGCACTTTTACGCTTTTTTCAATGTAATTCAGTCGGCGCAAGGCACTTTAGGAGCTCCCAGCTGGTATGCGAATCAGCATATCTTCACCCGCTAAAGACATTCCGTGTTTCAGCGCTAAAGCTTTAATTCGTTTACGCATGCGAAGCAATTCATTGTCGAGGCAAACATAGAAAACTTAAGGAACTTTTTTTTTCCTTCATTACGCTGCTTTTCAAAAGTAATGCTCAATAGTCACTGCCACCGGCGCCGTCGGACACAGTCGGCTCCACGGTTGCATATACAGGTGCATCCCACTCCCACCACATAATTACTAAGGAACAGTGGTGCTGTTACGGCTGCAGTTTTTGTGCTAACTTGTCTAGACAAGTATCAGATGCCGCTTGCCAAGGCATAAAAAAAAACAGTGCACAAATATCCAGAAAAATACGTGTGGCTTTTTTAAGTCCTCTTCGTACACCTAGTTTGTGATCTGCCAAGTCGCCGACCAGAGTTATGTTTTTAGACTGCTCCACGCGGCTCATTGTCCTGATAACACGATTTTATACTTAACGATTACAACAAAGGCGTACTTTCACACACTCGACCGAGCATAGAGCATCAAGTACTGCCAGAGTGATTCCATTTGGGTCGTGCATAAGGTTAAAATGACAGTGGCCATCATCAATCCTGAAACAGATGCGATGCAAATGAACACCGCGGCGGCCGGTGATGGCTGGAGAGAGCTTAGAAGAGCACAGTTTTTGACACGTACGTGCTTGTGCCTGAAAACGAACAGTTGCATGGACAAATAAAAAGTATGATAACCGGAAACATGTGACGTGGAGGCTGAAAACAAGAGAAAAGATAAAAGACCTGGATACGGCGCCACTCGATGTCTTGCATACAGCATCGACCAACACGTGAAGGCTACCCAGCGATCACTCTGAAGGGCTTAGGTGAGCATGGTGGCTTAAGTTAATGGAGAATTCCAATCGGTGGTCCGGGGCATATTCTCTCTTTCCACGTGCCAAAATTCATGTTTAAATGGGTGGTGGATGAGGATCAATCCTCTGTGCCACAGATCGCCCGACCCTGCCCTAGTGAAGCCCGGAACGCGTCTAGTGTTTCAGTCCTCCTTCGCGAATTCAGAGCTCGGCTGCTGCCCACAAATTTGCACTAAGGCATTCGCCATTAATGCTGCCACAGTGCTGCAAACCGGTGGAAAGAAAATAAAGCGTTATTTTACGCTTTCCTTGCCGTGCGCCCACATTGCTGCCTGAACGCAAGCCAGAGAAATTAGGGAAGTTCCTCAAATATCCTGAGTTGTCAACACTGTGGTTTACTCGTCCGCAGTGGCGTGCCGATGAAATGGAGACCGATGCATACAGCTTTTGGCGCGTTACAGCTGCTAAATGCCGTTCTTAGCCTTAAGGTTTTCCCGGCGCGTGTTTTAGAGCCCACTTCACATCGTCCTATAAGCCAATATGTCGAGGGTGATTGCGCGGTGATGGCGCCGGAACGGTGGTATAAAAGTGCAAAAAGCCTGCACTTCTGAATCTAATATCTTGAACAGCAAGCACACAAAAGAAGGAAGAAAGCACGAATTGCCAGGATCGCTTGGACTTTTCATAACGGTAAATTTTCGTTTTCTCTGGTCTTTGCGGACACAGCTTACGTTTGCGTGTACGCTGAAAGGGTATAGTGAAAAGAACGTTGCCGTGATGAAACCTATCTCATTATCTACGCAAACGACAGTAGAGGAGTGAGGGAGTTAGGGGAGAAGTACAAAGCATAGAAGGCTTGCGTCTCCTTAACTGAACAGACAGTTTATAGCAGTGGTATTATTTCTTCTGGCCATGGAATTAATTGCTAACAGTGCAACGAAATAACGGGGGACTTTGTACTGCTCACGCAATCGAGTCAGCTCTTTGTCTGAGACACATCCGCTTGCTCAAGAAGGCTGCCAAGTTGATATTTTGACCTTGACCTCTTCATCTGCATATATTTCACGCCAGAGTCCCGTATGGGCTCCCGCTGAACTAGCTGCAAATAAATCCACGTTTTGCATAATAATGTACAAAACCTGCCGACCTCTCGCAGGTGCCCACGTGTAGCGTTAGCAAACGCGGCACATGTTTTACCTTAAGCGAAATGTGCAGGTCCGTATCTGCGAAGTGTGTAGCCAGTGCAACGGCAGCGAGAGGGCTGCGATAATGTTGCGAGAAAAGAAAAACGCAAGTTTTCTTTCCGGCCAAATCATCTTAGTGAAATGGCGTGACTCTCCTTATATCAGCTCCTTAGTCAATGGTAAAATATCTGTCAAACACATGTGGCACCGCCTGTACTGCAGATCAATCTTAAAGAACCAACAAGAAAATTTTTGGCAGAAGGAGGAACATGAACAAAGGTTGATTTAGTTTGGTTTTTGGTGTTTAATGTCCGAAATGAACTCAGGCAATGGGGATGCCGTAGTGGAGGACTGTGGAAAATTTCGACCACCTGGGGTTCTTTAACGTGCACAAAAATCGCGCAG